>NC_056744.1:1400534280-1400819400 GCF_019279795.1 Protopterus annectens
GCTTATGCAATGAAAATATATGCAGCTACCGGAAACTTAATAAGAGACGTTCTATTTCTGCTTATGCCATGAGAAAATGTGCAACTGCTAGAAGTCTTGATAAAGAAAACAATAGATGTTTGAAAGCTTAAACCATAGTCAGCACTACTTGTACCAAAGCTAGAAATGTACCTTGAATCTAGACAAAATGTATCGCATATATTAGAACTGTACAATGGAGAATTGAAAAGACAAGGTGGGCTAAAATAAAGCCCAAGGCCAGGTTGTTTTTCTCAAATGTTTTTGCAAAACAGCAATAAGCCTGGTAACATTTTCTGTGTAACATACAGAAAGCTGTGTTCAACTATGTCAGCAGTAGATTAGTAAAATTTTCTGTGTGACATGAAGAGAATTGTATAAGAATAACATACTGATCATCAGATGGTCAGACAAATCCTGTACCTACATGCTTTGTCTCCTTGTGCAAGTAATAAAGGGTGCCTTGCTTGAACCTAACGTGTATTGATCTTTGAAGTTTTTCCTTTTACAGCTTGGTCCTTCGGACCGGAACCCTCTCTTCGCCTCGGATCAGACGGCCAGGTGGCTGAAACCGTACGGGGAAAAAAACAAATCGGTTCTTCTTATATGGAAAGTCCTCTGACTGAATTGTTGTCAAAGGAGGCCAGCCACTTTCTGATCTGTGACTGAAGGATGGGTCTCTGCGAATCGGTGATCAATCACGTGGGCTCAGGTAAGGTGAATCTACATTTTTCTGTTTTCTGTTTTAGATCAGGGACTAGATGTGTATTGTTTTTTATCAGATTGTATTTTTCTTACAATCAGGGATAAAGAAAGAGTACTGTCTTGTCATAGATCAGGAGAAACAGAATAAGTAGGCAGTCATTGTGAAGAGACTATAACAAAATCCGTGGTACACGTTAAAATTAAGAGAAGTTACGTAACAATCAAAGGTAAAATAAAATGGGTAAAAATTGCACAAAAACACCCCAGAACCCGCCGTTAACGGAAGACGCAAAATATATGCAGTCGCAGCGCGCTGATAATATTAGATATTTTTCAAAATGGGTTAATAAATATGAATTCGACGGAAAATTAGAAAAATCCTCGCTTATCAAACTTATCAAACAACTCAAAAACGATTCCAGGGGTCAAGTAAAAAACAACGGCGGTTAGGAATTCCTCAGGCACACAGGTGGCTGGAGGAAGTAAACCGTAGGGACCAAAGGAACAAAGATTCAAAAGCAATGTTTTTAGATAAGGAGGACAATAACTTAGTAATAGCATCAGCACCTCCGCCTCCCTTACCAGAATATGAAGCAAGTGAACAGGTTAGTCCACCCCCACTATATCCTGTGGTCACTGAAGATAGAGATATTATAAAACTAAAACTAACTAAAATCAGAGATCCCATCGGGACCAGGTCCCGAACAAAGGCAAGTAATTCAGAAGAAGGTATTGAATTATGGCAAATAGTTAAAAATTCACGATCTATAGGAGAAGAAGAAATATGCCCACTTATAGAAGTACCTAATCCTCAGGCAGGTCAGGACAATTAGGACCCAACTATCTTAGTGTATAGACCTTGGACTCCAGAAGATATCTGGAAAGCCATTGAGGGAATTCCCTATCAGAAGATTAATTTTAGAAAATTCTCAGAAAACTTACAAGGAATGAGGTTAAGTTATAACTTAAACAGAAGAAGTAGAAAAAGTAGTTAGACAAATTGTAGGGCCAAATTGGTACATGATTTGTGGCGATTGGAATCCTCGTGATGCTGCACAAAGACCCCTCCCACATAGCAGTGCAGAATTAGACACAAGAGTAAAAGGTCTTACAGACCGCATCTCTGAAAAATGGAAACCTAGGGCAGACTGGACTTGCATTAATCAATACATCCAACAAGAAGGTGAAACAATTGACCGGTACTATGCTAGATTGTTAGAATGTTTTAATAACCACTGTGGAATGCAGGTTCCTGAAGATCAAATGCAAGATTCCCCATATGAACAGCAGTTAAAGAATGCATTTTTAAAAGGCAGTAGTGCGTCTATAAGCAGTTTTATTGTAAAACACATGGTAGACCATCGTACCAGCAGGTTACAGTAATTACTTGAGTATGCTAGACATGCCGAAAGGCATTTTAATAGCAAAAAGAAAAAGAAAGCTCAAGTATTTTCTGTAGAAGACGGAGCAAAAGTTTATGTAGTACAGGATGGGAAAAAGGGCAAGAAAAATGCACAGAGAAACAAACAGTCTGATCAACGATCAGAGGACTTTGAAGGGCGTAAGAAAAGGGGTGAATGTTTTAAATGCGGTAAAAAATGACATTTGGCAAGGGATTGCAGGAAAAATAAGAAGGCAACAACAGAAGACAAGGAGGATGAGAACTGACTATATGATAGTCAAGAATCACTAGAAGGGGCTAGTAAAGAAAGGACAAATGAGAATGTGAAAGAGGGAGTAGAGGAAGTGCAGGAAGTCAGTGATAATGAAGAAAACGAAATATTAGACCTAGCTTTATTGAGCTTGGAGCTCTATTTAGCAGACACAAAACCAGAAGTTACACTCTTGGTAGAAGGAAGGGAGGCCAAATTTTTGTGTGACACAGGGGCATCACGGACCTTGATACACCCCTCCAAACTACCAGAAAACATAGAGTCACCTGATTACATACTGGTCAAAGCAGCTAATGGGTAGCTGTATCGGGAGCCTCTCTCCCATAACATTGAAATAACTGATCCAGTTTCAGGATTAACACAGAAAAGCAAAATTGTAGTTTCTGCAAAATGCCCAGTAAATCTCTTTGGCAGAGACTGCATGCAGATATTTGGTATAGCAGTAGTCCCAACCATGCAGGTTATGGAAGCACAGCAACAAAATAATACCTTTGTGGTGCAATCGGAGGGTGAAATGTTTTACTGGTACAGCCAGGACTTGGTTACGACTGGTCCAGGGGCTGTGACCGAGGAACTAATGAACATGGCCATCAGTAAGTTTCCCTCCCTTGACATTGAGAGCTTGTGCCAGAGCCATGGCCTGAAGTTAAACGCCAAAAAATGTATAGTCATACCCTTCGGGAAAAACAAGGTAACCCCAAGCTACCATATAGGTGGCAATCCACTAAGCACAGAAGAGGTTATCAGGGACCTGGGGACCCAGGTTGACAGTGGCCTTTCTTTTGACACTCACGTTGCTAAAGTGGTTAGACCTTCTACATTGCCCACCTGATCATGAAGGGATTCACATCCAGATCTAGTGAGGTCATTGTTCCCCTGTACTCTTCACTTATCAGACCAATGATCGAGTACAATGCCCCATTCGGGATGTATCTCACCCGACATCTGCAGCAATTGGAGAGACCCCAAAAGTTCCTCACCAAAAGGATAAAGGGACTCCAAAATCTGTCATATGCTGCCAGATTGAAGAAACTCCAGCTCTATTCAGTCGCATACCGTCTGCTTAGAGGTGACATGTGCCTGACATACAAGGCCATGTCCAACCCGGAATTAATGGACATGCTCCACCTCAAAAAATCCAAATCCACCAAAACCACTAGAGCAAGCGACTTAAACCTTAGCAAGGATATAAATAGGACGTGCTGGAGGGATAGATTTATCACTCAGAGACTCCCTATGCTGTGGAATAAAATCCCGGTCCATGTGAGGCAGAGCACCTCGCTGGCTCTGTTCAAGAGAAATCTTAACCTGTGGATGGGAGATCGTAGGTTTACCCCGGGAATCATCTCTGTGTCACTGCTGGACAGAGGCACAACAAACTAATGGGCACAGTATTTTTTCATATAAGGGGTGGCGTAAGCCACAAAACTTTGGGCTAGGCTTATAAATGCCTTAGGGCAGATAGCCTAGTATAAACCTATGAACACCTGTTGCACTGTACCCTGTATTTTTGTAACACACCAGGACCTGATAAGGAATATGAGAAAGAATTATTTAAAAATCATACAAATAGATTGATGCTACGTAACCTGTACTGGGACACAGGAGGGAATAGTGTAGCCAGCTGTTCATTGCCCCAGGAGTTCTTTGCACTTTATAAATCTAATCGATTACCACGTGTTAGCTTAACTAAAAACAAGAATATAGAATGGGCAGATCTAGGAGAAAAAGCCACAAGATGGAAGAAACAGACAGAACTAGAACTGTCAGGACAGGGGATACAAGTACAAAAATTGAATTGCATAACTCAGACCAACCCAGCTATACACTTGCAATCTAGCAAACACAACTGATGGACACTCCTATTAAAGGAGGAAGAAAACGCCTTGTGAGATATACCAGAAACTCTCTGGTCAACAGGGAAATCAGATGTAGGACTCATTCGTACAGCGGGGCCAGTTACTATCACGCTAAAGTCAGCATTCAGACCACAAAAAAGACAGTATCCCTTAAGAAAAGATGCAGAGGCAGGGATAAAGCCTATTATAGCAGCCTTACTTAAAGGAGGGATACTAGTAGAATCTCCCGATTTACCATGTAACACACCCTTATTTCCAGTTAAAAAAGCCAATGGAGAATGGCGTATGGTCCAGGATTTACAAGCTGTAAATGACGCAGTAATACCAAGGGCACCCATAGTGCCAGATCCACACACCCTGTTGAATGACTTAAAACCTCAACAAAAGTATTTTTCTGTGGTAGACATTAGCAACACATTCTTTTCGATACCGATACACCCTGATAGCCAGTATTGGTTTGCATTTACATTTCAGGGAAGAAGATATACATATACATGCCTACCACAGGGATATTGTGAAAGTCCAACGATATTCTCACAAGAAATGGCAATCAACTTGGCGGGATTCAACCCACCAAGAGGCAGCCAGGTTTTAATTTATGTTGATGACATTCTGCTGGCGGCCCCCACCCAGCAGGATTGTAAGGAAGATACTATAGCACTTCTACGATTTTTAGCTGCTGAGGGACATAAGGTAAACAAAGATAAACTGCAGCTCTGGAAAAAACAGGTTAAATACCTAGGATATGTAATATCCAAGGAAGGTAGAACGTTAGATGAGGACAGAAAAGTATCAATTTTACAAGCACCAAAACCCACTATCAAGAAGGAAATTATGTCCTTCCTGGGTACAATTAATTTTTGCCGAAGCTGGATTCCAAACTATGCTTTGGAATCTGCACCCTTAACTGACCTTATATATAAGATGCGTATGGCAGCGCAGGATTTGTTATAGTGGACACCAGAGGCAGAGTCTGCTTTTGTAAACTAAAGCAGTTAATAGCATCCTCACTAGTTTTGGGATTGCCAAACTATCATAAACGTTTTTTCCAGACTGTAGATTGCAAGCAGGATTACATGACATCAGTATTGACACAACAGCATGGGGATAAGCAGTGCCCCATCGCTTACTATTCATCACAACTGGACTTAGTGGCACGATCCTTACCCCACTGTGCACAAGCAGTAGTTGCAGCTGTAATGGCAGTTCAGGCTTCAGCCTCAGTATTCTTGTTCCACCCTCTCACTTTGAGAGTGCCCCCTGCAGTCGCGATCATTTTACTGCAAGAAAAAGTGGCATATCTCTCCCCTGCTAGGCATCTTTCCTGCATGACTATATTGTTGAGCCAACCTCATATGACAATTGAACGATGTACAACTTTGAACCCTTCTACGCTGCTCCCAATCCCTGCAGATGGCACACCCCACCGCTGCCTGCAGGTAATTGAGCAAAAGACCCTACCTAGGAAAGATCTCACGGACGTCCCCTTGGATAACGCCGAGGTGACATATTACGTAGATGGCTCATGCAAAACGGGTCCTGCGGAAGAAAACCTAGTAGGATATGCAGTAGTCGCTGATACTGAGATTGTAGAAGCAAAATCTTTACCACACAATTTATCTGCACAGGCAACAGAATTCATTGCCCTGAAAAGAGCATGTACCTTAGCAAAGGGTAAATGTGTAAACATTTTTACTGACAGCCAGTACGCTTTTTCCACTGTACATGTGTTTGCACAACAGTGGAAAAACCGGGGAATGATAACATCTACTGGTACACCTATAAATCATGCACAGTTTATTTTAGATCTTTTAGAATCTATTCAGTTACCTCAGAAAGTGGCCATTTGCAAATGTACAGCTCACACCAAGCAACAGGATAGGATTTCAAAAGGTAATGCGAGAGCTGATACAGCTGCAAAACAAGCAGCCACAGAAGTATTTCTTTTAGATAAGGAATTGCAACCATCTGAAACTTTAGATCTAGACATGTTAAAAACAATGCAGACACTCACTACACAAGCTGAAAAACAGCGATGGATAAAACGAGGAGCGACCCTCGAAAGGGGGCTGTACATCTCTAAAGAAGGAAAACCGATACTACCCTCTAATTTGTTTCACTATGCAGCATTGTTGAGCCATGGGCAGTGCCATGTCTCAACAGGGGGGATGGTACAGCTGGTTAACCAAGTGTTCATACAGTACGGATTTACAAACTACTCTAAAAAATTTTGTTTGATGTGTCAGATTTGTAACAGGGGGCGATAAAGCCCAAGCAAGGGAGTTTCCCCACGCCACCATATCCGTTTCACACTATCTGTATGGATTTCATAGAATTGAACAAATGTGAAAATAAAAAGTATTGTCTTGTCATTATAGATATGTTTTCCAGGTGGGTGGAAGCCTTTCCAACCAAAAATCCGGATGCAGCTACAGTGGCAAAAGCACTTGTCAAGGAAATTATTCCTAGGTTTGGCATTCCAGAAAGAATCTACAGTGACAATGGTACACATTTTGTAAATCAAACCATACAGCAGTTAAGTAAGCATTTTGGTATTTCTTAAAAAATCATTGTGCATACCATCCACAGTCTGCAGGGCTAGTTGAAAGGCATATATACTAAAAAGCAAATTGAGAAAATGAATAGCTGAGACAGGAAAAACTTGGTTGTATTGTTTACCCCTGGCACTGTTGAGCATGAGAACTGTCCCTACAGCAAAAGGATTGACTCCTTTTGAAAAACTGTTTGGAAGAGCTTATTATACACCCCAGTGGAAACTTCTCATGTCATCAGACCAGGAAGCTGATTTTACACTAGCTGAATATATGAAAAAGTTGTTGAGTTCTAAACATCTGTTGCAGTCAAATTCTGTTTCAGATAAAAAACAAACCGAAACATCGGAAGTGGCTGGGTATGGATTAAAATCGTGAAGTGAAAGAACTGGGCATCGCCAAGGTGGGATAGGTCCCTACCAGGTGCTTCTTTTGACACCTACCACAGTCAAAATAGCAGAACTAGCATCGTGGATACACCTGACGCACTGCAAGCTAGTAAAGAACTTTGAATTGGACAAAGATCTTACCTCTCCATCGGGACCCTAAGCACAAAGTCTGGCTACAAAGGGGGGTCAGATCAAATAGGACTGATCCGTCTCAAACCCAGTGAAGAAACCATCGGTGCTGAAGGTCCTATTAGGGCATAGATTAAGATCATGTGTCCAAAATAAAATGAATAAACAAATCTGAGTGCTTACAGCCAGAAAGAAAACTCACGAACTTCTTTCGTTAATTTATTCCAAGGTCAAGATTAAAAGTCACTTCCAATACACCACAACATGTAGCGATAAAAAAGATAAACGCTTTTCATTCAAGTACAAATAACGTGCGTTTTCGTCCCAAACAAGTGGACTTCATCAGATAAAAATTCTAATTCATTAAACATTTATATACCTTTATTCATTTAATTGGACCAATTATAACTTTGATCAAGCTTTTAAATCAACTAATCAAGTGTTCCCTAACCTCATGAATATTAATGAAAAAAATGCTTCTAAATTAAACTACACAATCTTACAATCAACATAAAAACATAGACACATTGATGCTTTGTTGTAATAAAAATCTGCCTACTTAATAAAATGTTGCCTAAACCCTATATTTTATAAATAGTAATAAAATGTTAATTTAAAACTTGTATCATGAATAAAACCTATGTACATAGCTCCCTCTTGTGTTTGAAACTCATATTACTTTTAGATTTTATTTGCTCTTAGTTTTAATAAAGGTACAATACTTAAAAAATCATTCAAGCCAGTTTTTTTCCCCGCTTCTAAGTATACCTGCCACCACAGCTCTTTACTTTCTAAAATAAAATGACTGAATCCAGTAAGATCCAAATACACCTACTTGGAAGAACCGGAGAAAACAGAAATGCAGAACAACCGTTTCTACAAAAATATTACATGACCATTCTGTTGACTGTACTGGTGACAATAATCTTTTCATTGTGGCCATTTCTTTTCTCAGCAACGCAAGTAGAACTGAATAAGCATGCAGAGTGGCACCCGAACTTTAATACTTACCAGGCAATCAAATATGTGTATGCTGAAACCTTCAGTGTTTCGAATTGCTGGATTTGCACAGCTTTACCAACAGCATATGGGGGGCTACTGTTGACTGCAGTTCCCCTAGGGGCCAACAAGACCTGGGAAAATTAATTCATGATGCATCAGATGTCACATCAAAAGATAAGATAGCATTGCACTTGTCTAATCGACAGAAAGGAACTGTGTGTTTTTATAAGAATGATACAGTCAAGGTGGGTTGGAGCTATTGCAATGTAACTGTTCCCTATAGATGCTACACTAAATCTGATAACATCAGATTCTATTGCAATACGAGCTATGATTCATTTGTTGAACTGATGCATAGGACAATTGAAGAAGTAAAACATAATGCTGATCTCTATAAACAATTGTCTATAATTGATAAAAAAATGTTTCATGCAGAGCAAGGATATAGTAAAGTTACTACTAAAGTAGAAGACTGTTACTTTATATGTGGGAGAAAAGCATATAAATGGCTACCTGAGAATTGGCTCGGCAGTTGTTTTTTGGGATACCTGGTTCCGGCCATACGACACACTGCAGTTTTACCTCAAGGGAAGATTCGGAATGTCCGAGAAATCAAGAAGCCTGTCAATCCAGTGGGACAAACCAATGCAGCCTGGAAAAAACATCAAAACTTAGGTCCAGGGTACAGCGAAGGACTGTCGCACATGGATCTGAGTGATACTGTTATATCATGGGAAGGCGTATTACCAGCATATGGAGCAACAAAATCAATCTGGGAACTGAGAAAACTGTCTAAGCTTCTCGAAATAATGAGTAATGCAACCTTTTCTGCCCTAGAATTGGTAATCAATGAACTGACTGCCATGAGAACAGTGGTACTTCAAAATCGCATGGCTCTTGACTTCACCCTAGCAGCGAGAGGAGGTACGTGCGCTTTAATCCAGGAGGAGTGCTGTTCATATATTCCTGACCACAAACACGAGATAGACAACCATCTTGAGGTAATCCAGCAGGTGTTAGCCATGACCAAACCAGGACCAAATCCATTGACGGACTTTTTCCAGAAATTGTTTGGGGGGTGGGGCAGTATCCTGATGAACATTCTGATTGCCTTCTGTGTAGGGATAGCTCTACTGATGGTGTGTGGGTGCTGCTGCATCCCCTGCATAAAAGGACTAATCAAAAATTTTGTAGACATTTCAGTTTCGGAAACTTTATACCAAGATGCTGAACTCGAAGAGTTACTGAAAAACTGAAAATGCTTTCATGGGCTTAAACTGAATGACTCTCTTAACTGCAAATCCTGAATGGGAGAAGTTAAGGGAAGAAAAAACTGTTTATGCTTGTTTTGAAAGTAGAATAAAAGTATTAAAAGGGGGGAAATGTTAGGAAAATGCATAATAGCAATGTGCATGCTTAGTACATTAAAAGGCTTAAAAGGGTTGATACATTTATTCTGTTCATACTGCATGAATCTGCACAGCTATTAGAGACTTAATAAAAGACACTTTATTCTGCTTATGCAATGAAAATATATGCAGCTACCAGAAACTTAATAAGAGACCTTCTATTTCTGCTTATGCCATGAGAAAATGTGCAACTGCTAGAAGTCTTGATAAAGAAAACAATAGATGTTTGAAAGCTTAAACCATAGTCAGCACTACTTGTACCAAAGCTAGAAATGTACCTTGAATCTAGACAAAATGTATCGCATATATTAGAAATGTACAATGGAGAATTGAAAAGACAAGGTGGGCTAAAATAAGCCCAAGGCCAGGTTGTTTTTCTCAAATGTTTTTGCAAAACAGCAATAATCTGATCATGTCAGCAATAATCCTGGTAACATTTTCTGTGTAACATACAGAAAGCTGTGTTCAACTACGTCAGCAGTAGATTAGTAACATTTTCTGTGTGACATGAAGAGAATTGTATAAGAATAACATACTGACCATCAGATGGTCAGACAAATCCTGTACCTACATGCTTTGTCTCCTTGCTGCAAGTAATAAATGGTGCCTTGCTTGAACCTAATGTGTATTGATCTTTGAAGTTTTCCCTTTTACAATACTCTACAAAAGGGCCTTACAGAAATAGATGCTTGGTGCTAGAGCCATGGGCTCAAGCTCAGTGCCAAGAAATGTATAGTTATCCTCTTTGGGAAAAAAACATATACCCATGAATTACCATATAGGTGGCAGTACAGTAAACACTGAAAGTGTGATAAGAGACTTAGGGACACAGGTGAACAGTGGTCTCACCTTCGATAACCACATCGCCACAACAGTCAGGAAATCATTCTATGTGGCACACCTCATTACTAAGGGCTTTTCATCCAGAAAAAAGGAGGTCATTGTCCCACTGTACTCATCCCTCATTAGACCCATTATAGAATACAACGCCCCATTTGGTATGTACCTCTCAAGACATCTGCAACAACTGGAAAGGCCGCAGAAATACTTCACTAAAAGAATCACAGGCCTAAAGCAGATGCCCTACGCTGACCACCTTAAAAAACTCTGGCTATACTCTGTCGCATATTGTCTACTCAGAGGCGATCTCTGCTTAACATACAAGGCCATGTCAAACCCAGAGCTGCTGGACATGCTACACGTAAAGAAATCCCAATCCCTCAGAGCCACACGCTCCAGGGATCTAAACCTTGTCATCACAATAAACAAAACATGCTGGAGGGATAGGTTCCTGACCCAGAGACTCCCCAGACTCTGGAATACATTGCCCATGCATGTCAAGTAGAGTGCCTCTTTGGCCCTCTTTAAAAGGAACCTTGACGATTGGATGGGAGAAAGGAAATTCCCTCCGGGGATTACGTCAGTCACCCTGGTAGACAGGGGTCCAGGGAAGTAAATAGTGTGGGAAGAAATAGCCAGGAAATTGTTATTGCTAGGCTTGTATAGGCCCTAGGGCTGATAGCCTAGTACCAACCTATGAACCCATCAACCTATGAACTTATGATTAACTGAGTAGAAGGTAAGCATTATTTACACAACTGTAGGGCCATGTTTTTGAGACTGCTTCAGCTGACTACCAGTGAAAGAGGTATCAATTTGTAAAAAAAGAGAAGAAAGTTTTTTGGAAACAAAGCCAGGAAACCAAGAAGAGATATTTGTTAAAAATCTCTAGTGCCTCGGCTCACTTGCCTTTGAATAGTACATTGCAAAAACACATAACACCTAAAATACCCACATCTATTTTATCCCCATCAGATACCATAACAAGAGACATAAGTTATATAGGTAGTATACTTTGTGGTAAATGTGTAGTAAGAAGTTTTAGTGGAAAGAAATATATAGCACAGGGTAAATATAGCTGTGATATGGAAGGAATAATATATGCCCTGAAGTGTCCATGTGAAAAATTATATATAGGGGAAAGCAAAAGGGCTTTTAAAACAAGATCACAAGAACATCTGAGAGAGTTAAAAAAGTCCAGAGTAGAAAGTCTTGTTGCAATGCATTTTAAAATGTATCATAATAATGATAGTGAAGGGCTGCAAGCAGCAATATTAGAATAAGTTTATGTTGGAAATTATAGTGATGCAAATATTAAAAATAAACTGTTACACAAAGAATCAGTTTTATATTGAAATATTATACCGTGATTCCAAATGGCTTGAATGCTGAATGGAACTGGAGGTTTTTAATGTAATTGATTAATTGTATAATTATTCAGTGAAGCAATGTGATAGTGGATGTGGGTATTTTAGGTGCTATGTGTTTTTGTAATGTTGTACTCTTCAAAGGCAAGTGAGCTGAGGCACTAGAGGTAATTGGAAACCGCTTGCTTTCCTTAGGGTGGAGTCAGTACTACCAGGACTAGAACAAGAGCTGTAAGGAATTGAAGAATTCAGCAGCCTTCCCTGGAAATCGTGTGCATGTTTGTGTAAGTGAAAAATAACACTTTCTGTGAAAGGTGCTACTGTAGATAGAGGGGTGCTGGGAGACATTGGTTCATGGAGAGAGTAGTATGGCTGTGTAAGTCAACAGTGTGCAGTCTAATTTGGGGGTAGAGGTTAGAGACCAGTGCCCAGCATAGTGTATATTTGTCTCTTGGTGCCAAGGTTGTATTGTGTGGATTATTCATTGAAAAGGACTGGGTAACAGCATCTACATCACATTTTGAGACAAGGTTGCCACTTGTTCTTCACAGTCTTAATTTGTCACCTGGAAGAAACCAGACATTGCAGACCCTATTAACCTATTATAAGGAAGTCAAGAAGTCCAACAGATTTCTACAGACTTCCAGTAACAGACCTCATTGGAGCAAGGGACCAGTTATTGATTCCATTGTGATCTCAGCTGCCACAGAAAGAGACACCCCTGAGAATGTTCAAGCTGTTCTTTCCCACATAAAGAGTCCAAAATGATGAATCACTTAGTGATGTTACCTTATGCATCAATTACTTTTGCAATATACTTGAATTATTTGATGTATATGTTTAGATTTTAGAGGGAGCTAGCTGACACAACCCTTTAGGAATTTGTCACCTGGAGATGCCTGAAAGCAACTGGAGTCACAGGTGTCGACTGTGTATATCATAACCATGCTGCCCATGTGATTGTATCAGAATGCCACAGACAGACCATTGAGAGCTGCTTGGTTGAGCATATCAATGAGAAGGCAGGTTTGGCTCAGATTGTTTTAATTTGCAAATTATTCACAGCAGCCTTTGGCAGTGCCCCTTTGGATCCACCCTGTTTGGACCAAAAATTAAAATGGAATGCAAGACGCTCATGGCTTATAGTTTCACAAATTCCTAAAGTCCTAGTCTGAGGAATAAGGAAATACCACCCCCCCCCAAGATATGGTGAGCTCTCAAGTGACCACCACCCAAAAGGCAGAGGTGGTTTGCAGAACCAGCGATTCTGTGGCTTTTGTTTTGTCAGCATCAGCAGAGCCCTTGAAGGGCTGTCTGACTGTCCTCTTCTGATGTCAGTTGAGGATTGAATATGTTCTTCGTGTTTCACTGTTGCAGTCATTACATTTGGGTAATCCTGCTGGCAGGTTGCCCTCAGTCGGCCTGAATTCCAAAGTCTTGGGTCCTGCGCCGGCTGCTGTTGCTCCTTCCCTAACGTCTGGTCATCAGGGGTATAAAAGATGCGGCCGACGCCATTTTCTTTAGTCTTTTTTGCCGCACGATGCCCGAAGCAGAAGCAGTTCGCAAGTGCCGGTCGGCCGACTCTTGAGATTTTCATGTTCAAGTTTCAGATCCGAAGTCTTCAATAAAGCTAAGTACCCCATTGGGGAAACTTTTTTCTTGCTCCAGACCGATGTCAGAAAAAGAAAATAATTATATTTCTTGTGGAAAGCAAATACCTCATAAGGACTTTCATTCTTACTCTATTCCTTGCCTAGGCCCTGATCACAACATTTCTGGTTGTCTGTTTTGTGCTAGAATTAACCAATGCACTATTAAGCGTCGGTATGATTTTGCTTTAAACTATTTTGGATGCCGGTGTAATTATCCAGAAATGTCGTCAGACAGTCATCCGACTACTGGAGTTCACAAAAAATGCAAAGAAAAGGAGAGAGATGGACAACCGAGGCCCAAAACCGATGACAAAGCTTCTCCTAAGCCAGTCGCCACTTCGCCGGTTCTCAGTGAGGCACTTTCACAGCCCCTGACAGCCGCTACTTCAGAATCGCAGGCCGCTACCGACTCCCATGTGGAATCGGCCATGCCGCTGGAAACTCAAGGTATTGGAGCCTCAGATACTATTCCTTCAGATGGGTCCGGAGCATCTGAGCAGGCACCGTCTTCTGTGGGTGTATTCAGACCTAAACATCTTTACATTAAACCAACCTCAGCTTCAAAGGCAAAGACTAAAGCAAAGAAATAAACTCAAGAGCCACGTGGACAGGCCTCTATGCCCAAAAAACAGATGCTCAAAATGGCCGAAGACTTATTTACCTTGATCAGGGGTTCCCATCCCGCTCCTGATAAGAGGCCTAGGCAAGAGACTGACTATGAATCTTCAGATCAGGTTTCTATTTCTTCTGATTCCTCGTCTGATCAGGAATATTCTCTTCCTCCCTATGAGGATTCTGATGCTGAAGAATCTATACCTTCAGCTTCTCCTCCAGAGAACTATTCTTTTGGGGAAACCTTGCATACCATTTCCACTGGGAGAGCCAAGATTTTTCAGAATCTAAAAAGAGGCTCAGGGATTTCCTTTTACTACCTCAACACAGGCCACTAGCCATTCCACCTGTGTTACATATTGTAGATTATGTGTTTTTTGAGTCTAGTCTTACCCCTGACTCCTTACCTCCAGCTCCTGTTAAGCCTGACAGATATTACAGGGTTCCTGACTCTCATAAATTCCTTTTTACAAACCCTGCTGCAGACCCAGAAACTATTTCACAGGGTCCCAAAGGAGTTAAGGCTTCCACTGCAAAAAACCCTACCCCCTCTTACAGAGATTCTAGGGCACTGGATAGATGGGGAAAAAAGGTTTACACATCTGCTACCTTGGCTATAAGGGCCTTAAACTGTCAGTTTCATATGCTGAAATATCAGCAACATGTCATGGCATTGCTTAAACAGAAAATGTTATTAAACTCTGAATGTGCAGAAAACAAGGAAATGCAGGATTTATTGCATGCAGCTGTTGGAAAGCATACTTTGCAATGTGGTTTTGATTCTTTGGAGGCCTCCTGCAGGGCCGCAGTTACGGGTTCTGTAATTAGGAGGCATGCTTGGTTAAAGGAACAAAATCGGCCTGATCATGTCAAAGTTAAATTATTAGATGCACCTTTACAGCATGGTACTTTGTTTGGTGTTAAGGCAGAGGAGGTGTTAAAGAAAATGGAGGACAAAGCTAAATCTATGCAGACTGTCAAAGATTTTTTACAAGTACAGGCAACTATGTTTAGTAGACACTGGCCTACAAAGAATTGGTCCTTTTCTGTGTCAGACAGACCTTAAAGGGGCAGATCCAGATGCCCTAGAGGCAGATCCCAGGTGCAGGGTTCCTACAGATCAAAGCCATGGGGTGCTTCTACTTCCAAAGTTGGAGAAGACAAATCACAACCATACAGGAAACATTCCCACTGACTTCCCCCTGCCTGCACCAAGCACTTATCTCCTGGCAACACCCTTAGGGGGAAAATTAGCACTTTTTTCTCAAAATTGGCACATTATAACCTAGGACAAGTGGGTTCTAAATATCGTGTTACAAGGGTACAATTTCCATTTCCATACCCTGCCAAAGGCAAGTGGCTGGCCAGATCTGCCAAAAAATCAATGGGCAGAGGCACAAAAACAAGTCTCATCTCTCATGGACATGGGGGCCATTCAACAAGTACCAGAGCAAGAGCAGGGACAAGGGTTTTACTCAAGACTGTTCTTGGTACGCAAAAAGGACAAGGCCTGGAGACCAATACTGGACCTATCTATTCTGAACACATTCCTGGATATACCAAAATTCAAGATGATGACTTTGCAGCAGCTTCTGCCCATGCTGGGCAAGAACGCTTGGCTGGTAACTCTAGACTTAAAAGAGGCATGTCCCAATCAGACAATTATGAAGAAGATACCTCAGATTCAAGGCTGGCTCAATGCATTACCAATTCTCTGCACTGCCCTTTGGCTTATCTACTGCGCCCAGGGTCTTTACAAAGTGCCTGGCACCAGTAATTGCATTCTGCAGACAAAGAGGAATACAAATATACCCTTACTTGGACAACTGTCTAATTCAAGCAGAAAACAAGGACATTCTTCTTCAGCATCTGGCATTTGTGAAGAGACTTCTAACATGCCCTAGGGTACACAGACAACGAAAAGAAATCAAAACTAGTACTCTCTCAAGAGATAATATTCCTGGGTGCAAGCTTAAATACAACTGCCCAGATGGCTTATCTCACGCCAGACAAACAAAGGCAACTGACTACCTATTTCAAACTGTTGGTAACAAAGGCCCAGTTATCTGCAAGAAAAATTCTACAGGCTTTGGGCTTCATGGCATCCTGCATCCTACTAATTCCATATGCAAGACTGCATATGAGGAAACTTCAATGGTACCTAAAAAGTGTTTGGACTCAACATTGCCACAGCCTAGAAATAATGATTACTCTCATTCCCTGCCTACAACAGGAGTTTCGATGGTGGGCAAAGGCTTGTCACCAAAACAAGGGACAGCCATTCACATTAGCCCCAGCCAGGCAGACACTAACAACGGATGCATCAGATTATGCCTGGGGGGCCCACATGGCAGGAAGATGCATTCAGGGCACATGGTCCTCAACCCAAATGCATCTACATATCAATCAAAAAGAGATGCTAGCTGTTCAGAATGCCCTCACAGCCTTCAAGGACCTACTTCATCTGGGACAACTACTGATAAAGACAGACAACACCACGGTCATGTGGTATATAAACAAGCAGGTGGGCACACATTCTTACCCCCTTTGCAGACTAGCCATGACTTTATGGGACACAGCATTAACTTATCAAGTACATCTGCAGGCACAATTCCTGCCAGGAAGGAAAAATACTCTGGCAGATGAACTAAGCAGAAACCTCATGGATCCCCATGAGTGGCAGCTGGATCCACAAGTCTTCAGCATGATAACAAGGAAATGGGGATGCCCGGACATAGATCTGTTTGCCTCCCCTCACAACTACCAACTAAAAAGATTCTGCACAAGGACTTATAACAGACAAGCATGGAAAGTGGACAACCTATCTTTCAGCTGGAAAACCTTTCCACTACTGCCTCTCCTCCCCAAGGTACTCCTAAAGGTCAGACAAGAGAAGCCAAAAATGATACTGATTGCCCCAGACTGGCCCCACCAGTTCTGGTTCCCAATCCTAAAGAACATGTCTCAATGCCCAGCTTGGACCTTACCTCAAATATCTCATCTACTGTCCCAGCAAAACAGTCAGATCCTGCACAACCAACTCAGGACTTTAAACCTGGCAGCATGGTGGATAATGTAGTCATACAAAACACACCTCTCAGTAAAGCTGTGATGGATGTCATTTTGGAGGCAAGAAGGCCTCGTACTAGAAAATCTTCCACTGGAAAATGGAAGAGATTCTGTGCTTGAAACCAGGCACAAGGAACTGAAACAGCTGTACCAAATATTCCTCAGATTTTGCAATACTTAACTGAGATGCTGGACAAAGGCCTATCTTTTTCATCTATTAAAATTCATGCCTCTGCCATTTCAGCTCATTACAATACAGAGCCACCAATCTTTTCTCATCCCTTATTAAAACAGTACCTCAGAGGAGCCAAAAATTTAAGGCCTCCAAGGAGATCACCAATGCCTGCATGGGACTTCAACTATGTCTTGAAAAAACTCACCCTGCCTCCTTTTGAGCCAGCTGCTACTGCTGATATAAAGTTTTTATCTTGGAAAACAGCTCTGCTCCTAGCAATAACTTCTGCAAGACGAGTTTCAGAGCTACAGCCACTCATGGCTGTGGAACCTTTTATCATTTTTTTCTCCAGACAAGGTCTCTCTGAGGACAAACCCAACATTTATGCCTAAGGTGGTGCCCAGTGTGGCTCTTAACCAAACTATTCATCTGCCAACTTTTTCTGCATTCTTTGGACGTACACAGACAACTTAGATTCTACTTGGACAGAACCAAAGTTTTCAGAAAGACAGAGCAATTACTAGTGGCATATGCTGCAGGATCACAAGGAAAGGCTATCTCAAAGCAGACTATTTCAAAGTGGATAGGCCACTGCATTCATTTCTGCTACTTACACCATGGCAAGCCAGTGCCTAAGGGCATTAGGCCACATTCAACCAGAGCTGCAGCCACTTCAGCAGCCCTTCTCAGGGGAGTACCAACCAAGGACATTTTAGAGGCTGCTACTTGGAGTTCAGTGCACACCTTTACAAAGCACTATCATCTGCCAGTCTACTCTAAATCCAGGGCAGGCTTTACCTCTGCAGTTCTGCAGGACCTCATAGCTGCTCCTAATGCTGTTTAGCTCCAGCCTCCCATCCATAGCTTTGGGACTGTACCCAAATGTAATGACTGCAACAGTGAAACATGAAGAACATAGTACAGTTCTGTACACTTACCATAAATGTAGATGTTCGAGTGTATTCACTATTGCAGTCCAGGTTACCCACCCACCATCCCCCTTTTCATCTCATGGAACCTATCTTTCTTTCTCTGATTTATACAACCTATGTGGTGTATTTGCTTGTAGATGAAGGTAAAGTTTATATTGGTGCATGTATTTATACATATATAAATTTTGGCTACCCTTTTAGGGGGCACCTGACATCTGGGGCAAGAAAAACTAAAGAAAATGGTGTCGGCCACATCTTTTATACCCCTGACATCAGGGAAGGGGTGACAGCAGCCGACGCAGGACCCAAGACTTTGGAATTCAGGCCGACTGAGGGCAACCTGCCAGCAGGATTACCCAAGTGTAATGACTCCAACAGTGAATACACTCGAACATCTACATTTATGGTAAGTGTACACAACTGTACTTTCCTTGTACCTACAAGAATGGCTTGCCTTAACTGAAGACAGAGGCTACTCAATACTCTTTTCCAGATTCCACCCATGACATTGTTGCCCCTTCCAAATGTCCCACCTCATCAAAAACAGGTGGATTTACAAGAGCTAGCAAACCTTTCTTCAAAAAAGAGCTGTCCAAAATCCTATCAGACCAGAAAGTATCCAGTGGTTGCTCAATGTTCTTCTTAGTATATAAGATGATGATGGACTTCAGGCCCATATTGAACCTCAGTTGGTTAAACCAGTTTGTAAAGAAAACCTCTTTTGAATGGTCATGGTTTGCTCAATATTCCCTTGCCTACAAGAGGGTGATTGAATGTGCTATTTGAACCTCCAAGACACCTACCATTACATGAAGATGGCCAGGACATCAAAAATGTTTTTACATTTCTGAGTGGAAGCTAGTTAAAATCAAGGCATTGTCTTGCCCCTCAGACTCTGCAGAGCTGACAAGGTGTTTAGAGTGTGCATGGCTCCAGTTGCAGCTCACCTCTAACAGTTAGGGATCAAAATCTTTGCCTTCCTGGATGACTGACTGTTACCTGTGATCACAAAGGAGTCTGTAGTTAAGGCAGTCGAATACTTATTTCTATTATGTCTGTCCTTGGAAATATCCTCAAATCTCCAGAAATTGAAGTTAGTGTCAGTACAAAAGCTAACTTTAAAAGGATGCTGCCTGGACACTACAGTGGTGATAGCAGCCCTTTCTACATATGGGATGCAAGGTATTGAAAACACTGGCAGAGCTTAAATCATTCAACCATAACCTACAGCTGCCTTAATTCTTAAAACATTATCTCTGATGGCAGCATAGTTACAAATGTTGCCCAGGTTTGATTTTATTTAAGAGTTCTTCAGTGTACCCTCAAAGTTCATTGTTCACTTACAGGATCCATTGCATTACACTAGATCACTGTTCATCTCTTGCCAAAAATATCTATTTTGGTGGCTTCAACCAGTAAACTCTTTAGTAAGTCATTCTTTTCTACCCCATGTTCCAACAACCACACTAACCATAGATGGTTCCACACTGGGATAGGGAGTATTGTCTGGGACAGAAGGTTTAAGTTACATGGAATCAGCAAGATGCCCTCTTACCCATCAACATAGTGGAAAGGATGGAGGTCCTTCTAGCATTGCAAGCACTTCAGAACTCTCTTTCCCAAGGTGTGATAGCTATTCACTTGGACAACATGGCTGTGGTGTAGAATATCAATAAAAAAGAGGAGCCATATTGTTCCCTCTCTGTTGGGAAGCAGTGAGGATATGGGAATGTGCAGTGCTTTCTAACAGTTCTGCAAATCCATAGGACAAGCCAGCTCTTTAGCAGACTGAGCAGATGCCTTCTGTTGCCTCACCAGTGGTCCCTTGAGTATGTGTACATCAAAACGTTTTTGTTGTTGTGGAAGGCCATATTGCAACCTTATGTCTTCAGCCTCCAACACCAAATGAAGCATCTTCCTTTCCCTAATCCCTCCCCATAGTCATACTCCCAGAGATGCTGTTATCCTCCATTGTCATCTAGGTGTCCTTTATGCCCTTCCCCTACCTGTCCCATAATTAAACTCATATGGAAAGACAAGGTCTGCAGAGCCAAAGTAATTATCATAGCTCCATTTTGACCCAACAAGTCTAGTTCCTTCTGCTCTGGCCTCTTTTGATAAGGAGACCCCTCCTTTTAGAACCTCATCCAGGACTCCTGTCACACCCATCCAGCAAGCCTAACCTGAAATTCCAGTCTCTCAAACTGACTGCATAGTTTCTCCACTTCAGGAAATGACCAGAGACCCAGATTAACCCTCTAGGGTGATCCAGTTGTTTCTAGCTTCTCAGAAACCCTCCACAAGAAAAAAAAAAAACATGTAAAGGCAAGTGTTTCAACAGGTTAGGCAACAAGGGCAAGATCCTGATGCGGTACCAGTTTCTTCCACTTTCCACTTTTTTTAACTGGCTTATTTTGACCAAGTCTCATTTTTCTACCATCAAAGTTCACCTCATTGCCATTTTTGCTTATCATCAAGGCATTGACCATTCATCTTTAGCTTCTCAGCATACATATAAAGCCTCTTTAAGAGGAGTTTTACTGTCCAGACAACCTTACAATGACCTAGCTCTTCCTTGGAACAAAATTTTGTTTTAGAAAAATTAACTTTAACCTCATTCAAACCTGCAGCAAATTATCTTAAATGCATCTCATGGAAGATATTTCTTTTCTAATTGCTATTACTTCAGCTAGAAGTGTTTCAGAAATTCATGCTCTCTCTTCAAAGCCGCCAAACCTCATTCTTACAAAAAGGTAGACTAGTACTTAAGACTAACCCATTGTTTAAGCCAAAAGTATCTTCAGAACTCAATCTCAATCAGTGCATTACACTACCAGTATTTTCCCCAGTAAGATAAGTTAAGATAAGGTAAGGTACCAGCAGACCTCTTCTCCTTACAGCCTGTCCCAACTAGCACAATATATAAATACCTAAATAGGCTTAAACCCATAACCCTGGCCACCATCAAATTACCTGCATAATATCTAAAGATTGCAGCCAAAGCCATCTCTTACCCAGTCTCCATGCTCATTAACTGCTCTTTATTCCTTCTGTGTGGAAAATTTTGCATATAATACCACTCCACAAAGGAGGTAACTCTGTGGAACTGTCCAATTGCCATTCTATCCCCCTTATATAAAATCCTCAAAAAATTTATACATTCCCAAATAATGCGCTCTCTCCTCACTAATAAACTAATAAACTGCTAACCAACACCCAGCATGGATTCTGCCCCAATCACAGTACTACCACAGTCCTTATTCACTTTACCAACACAGTAAACCAACATCAAAACAATAGTATCCACTGTATTCCTAGATCTTTTCAAGGCCTTCGATACTGTCTTCCATCCCAAACTCCTTTCTGCTCTCTCCGATCTTAATCTGAGCCACTCCATACTAGCGTGGCTTCAAGACTATCTAACCAACCACCAACATGCAGCAAAATGGCAAAATGCCTAATCTCCCCTACTACCTGTCACCCTAGGGGTCCCCCAAGGATCCATTCTTGGACCACTTCTTTTCAACATATTCACCAACCAACTCCACAAAGCTGCCCAGCATGCCACTGCAGTCCAGTACGCCGATTACTCCATTTTAATCTGCTCCACCCCATCACTCCCTCAACTCCAGGATCTGACACAAGAGTCTTTTGCTGGTGTTGAAACCTGTTTAGCCAGCTGTCAACTAATACTTAACTCCATTAAAACACACTATCCCACTTGAGCCTTAGACCACACACCACAATTCACAGTATTCTCAGCCAATAATACCCCTATCACACCTGTTCAACACACAAAACTTCTAGGGCTTATCATAGATCACAAAATGAAATTTGATATGCACATTGCACAGACAATAAAGAAAGTCCATAAAAAACTCGGAACCCTATATAGATGCTGAAAGTACCTCACCAATGACAGTAAAGCCACCATTGCAAGAACCCACCTACTATCCACACTCTTGTATGCCTCCCTCATACTCATCAACTTAAACAAAACAGACTTTAACAAACTAAACACCTGCTACAATAAAATAGCTACTGACTCACCCTTCAGGACACATCACTGCATAACAATCAAGCAACTATCCTGGCTACAATTACCTAACCTGCTCACATATAACCAGCATACAATAGCCCACCAAATTCTATATTACCCCGATGGAGTTCATGCTCTTCAAGGTCTACTTAATATCTACACTAACAAACGCCTGTTAAGATCCACCAATAAAGCACTGGCTGACATAGGCAAAAGCAACAATACCTCTGGGGACTCCTTGTTTCCCATTTCTGTTGTAAAAGAATGGAATACCATCCCCGTAGATATTAGGACCATTGAAAACAAAAATAGTTTCAAAAAACTCCTCCGGTCCCATTTACATAGTTCTTGGTTATGTAATTGTTCTGACCCTGGGTAGCTTCATTTAATTAGATCATATCATACCTTAACCTTCTATGAAAGCTTGCAACAACTCCTTTCTATACTCTTAAACAATGTGTGTTTACTGTACTAGCCACTGATTAATGTAACGAAATGAACAAAATGTCCTTTCAACTGTATTATTTATTGTAACACACTCTGCTCCTTATAGTATATTTACTTTTTCTCCTTTCTTGGCCTTGAAACTGTACTTTTTAACTTTTGACTGTACTGTACTTTATTAACATGTGTATTGTATTTACTGTATTTGCTGTACTAATCTTTGTGGAGCTTTTCTCCCTGGGCCTCCACTGAAAATGGGTTCCATGCCCAGTCAGACTTTCCTGGTAAACAAATGTAAAATAAATAAGTAAATCTCACAAAGGAAGAGTTCAAACTTCATTACCTGGATGCCCACAGACAAATTCTTTTTTTTTTTTTTTTGATAGAACAAAATACTTGGCAAGTTGACCAATTCTTTTTTGCCCAAATAGGCTAGGTAAAATAGCAACTAAAGTCACCCTTTCCAGGTTGGATATCTGATTGTACTGTCTTTTGTTATGCTTCTACTAATGAACCCTTGCTATTCAAGCCTAAAGTGCACTCGACAAACACAGTCTGTAACAACTTGCACAGCATTTTTTTTTAATTATCTGTGAATGATATGTACGTGCTTCATCATGGACTTCTTTGCATGCCTTTGCTAAACACAATAAGCTAGATATTCTATCAAGAACAAGGACAAGCATTGGTGCCACCATTTTGAGGGACAGTTTTTTTTGTGACCACCCGTTTCTGTTCTGCTAGAGACTCATTCCAACATCAAAACCACTTTAGAATGTAGTGAAACAAAACAACCAATAAACTTCCAAATGCCATGCAGAATGTAAAACCAAGAAAATAAATCCAGCATGTTAAGGTATGTGGATCAGGTTGGATGTGAAAGTTATATACTTAACTTAAAGAAGGATCAAGTTGGTCATCTGTCTGCATTAGATAATATACCTACCCAGCTATCCCCCATCCATATTGTCACCTTTGCACTGATTTGGAGATCGAGCCAGAGGCTGTTATATCATGCTACTCCTTTTGAGCATTCTGTACTCTGTCATATAATTGCAGCAGCCACATTTAATCTAGAGAAGGATGCAGAGCATCTTGGGAAGACTGGAAGAGACTGAGCTTTTAGGAGAGCACAGTGTTGCTGAAGAGGTATTGCCTAGAGGAAACAGTCTAACATAATTTATTCAGTGGTTCTTTGTCTGCATATTGTATCATCTTACTAAGTATACAATTTTCATGTACATTATAGTCAAAAGGTTCCTTTCTTGGATTTGTAGTATAATGTTATGTTGTCCCATCTCGCTTTCATTCTTGCTGGTTGAGACTCATGTTCAATATGTCATGGTTTTAGTTCCAGGGTACTACAGGAATGTAGAAACAAGCTAATGGAAGCTAATGGTTAAGGACTGCTTCCATTTGCTGAGGCTCTCGAAGGGAACCAGACCTCTTCAATGTCATCCCAGTCACCAAAATCGGACAAGTTTGCTAAAAGGACTTCTTCCTCAGCTCCATCTTCTCAGCCGGCAAAGAAACACTCAAAGGATTCGACTTTGGACCCTGAGGCTCTTGGGCCCGAGACAGCTGATCCTTAGGTTCCACCAATTTTGTTGGAACCAACCAGGATTCATGTATGGAGCCAGTATCATCAGTCACTCATCTTACAGTCTGTGGCTGGCAGCATAAAAACTTCGGCCCTGTCCTCTCAATCATCCAGGAGTCTATCGGATGATGATGTGGAGCGGGTGGTCAAGAGGTTGCTTCTGACTGCGGTGCTAGCCAAAATCCTTTTGAGTCCAGTCCAAAAGGAATTGGAACTAACTTCTGCTCCTGCCCCTTTTGCTACTCCTCCTCTGATCCGAGTGGTTTTGGAGCTGGAGTGCTTGGATATCTTTGTGGTGGAACTGTCGGGTCCGAGACTCACCTCTGGGTTTTCGGCCTCAACTTCTGCTCTGACCACTTTGGTACCATCTTCTGTTGAGAGGTCTGGGAGACGATGCTCCCTCATTGGGTCCGGGGAGGAGAGTCGGGTCGGACTCTTGTCTGATCCAAATCGATCTCTTGGGGCCTAGGCACCTAGATATACTTCGGAGCCCACCTCCTTTGTACAGGGGAAGTCTCCTGGTTCTTTGTAATCAGAGGCTCCCTCGGGCCCAGGTTGTGGTGCCTTCGAGGTGAAGAGGAGTGTGGTGTCACCCCTGACAGCTCCACCCTTGGATCCAGGCATTCTTTCCCCAAGAGTGCCGGTGTCTGCCTCTGTACCACCCCCCCCCCCAGCCGCAGAGAACCAGTGCCCTGGGATTCCCCATTGGGTGAGTCACTTTCTTCTGAAACTTCCCCAGAGGAGCCCTCCGGAGAGGTCCCTCAGAACAGAACTTGTAAGAGGAAACATCTAGACTCCCCTGAGGAGTCTGTCACATCTGATACAGACTTAGAGGATTCAGAATGGTCCCCACTGTCACCTTCTGAGGATATCTCCTTCTCAGACTTCCTAGTGGTATTTGGATCTCAACCCTCCATCTCTTGGGTGTCTCTACCTTTTGACCAGCTCCTTAGTGTAGTCAGTTGAAAGGCATGGGGCTCTCCAGAATCTGTGGAACCTGTTCCAAGGAGGCCCAACAAATTCATAACTGCCCCTTTAGATAAGGAGTTCTTAACCAAAGGTGTCCTGGTAGATGCTATGGTAGAGGTGGCAGTCACCAAAAAGGAGTTAGCTGAGACTTCTTCATCTGTCCATCCATTGAATAAGGAATCTCCAACAATGGATAGATATGAGAAGCATATATTCTCATCAGCAGCCTTTACACTCAGGTCACTGAACTACTTAACCCACTTTACCAGACCCGAAGGAGCTAGGAGATACCCTCCAAGGTTTTACAGCTCTGGGGTGATAAGGTGACCTCTCAGCTTGCTACCTTAAGTTCTCTAGTCAACTCCTCCATGAGGCTCATCTCGTACGCAGCAAGTAGGACAGCAGGCACAGGAATAGCTCTGAGGAGACATTCCTGAATGCGCCTTTGTGAGTTTGATGAACCCTTCAAGTCTTCCTTCATTAATGCCCCTTTTGACCGCTCGCCCTTGTTAGGACCAGATGTGAAAGAGACTCTGACCAGGTGTGAACAAGAAGGCAAAACTCTGTCTGCTGTGGGAGTATGTTTTTCCGTTCCTACCAGACTGTATCCCAAAGGCCAGAAAGGCAGGAAAATGTGGTTCCATAAATCCCAAAGAGCTTCACCGGATGCATGTGGTAACATTTTCCCCAGGGGCAGAGAGGGAAATAACAATGGAAGATGCCAACCTCACGGCAGAGGGGGTCCGCAAAATCAGGGTAACAGAGATATGGTCTGTGGTAGACCCTTCCAGTGCTCCTGAAAGGAGGCCCGCCTGCCCACCTCTTGAGGCAGTTGGGGGCAGACTGTCACTGTACCCAAAAGCCTGGCTAAACATCACTCCAGACAAATGGGTACAATTGATAATATCCAGGGGATACAACATACCCTTCTGTACCCCACCCCCACAAATAAAATCAGTCCCAGACATTCCAGCAAAGGGATCAAGCAACCCTAGAGATACAAAGGTTGCTAAGAAAGAGTCATCCAGGGGTCATCCCAGAAGTCCCCACAGACCAAATTGGATCCGGAACTTACTCAAGGTTCTTTTTAGTTCCAAAGAAAATGGGACTGGAGACCCATCTTGGATCTCAGCAGGCTGAACAAGTCCATAAAAAAGTAAAGTTCCAGATGGTGACACTGCAGTCTACACTCCCTTTTCTGGGACAAGACAATTGGATGTGCTCAATCGATCTTCAGGATGTGTACTACCATATAAAAATGGACAGGCGATCCAGGAGATATCTGCACTTCCGGCTGTGAGCCAGCTATTACCAATTCAGAGCTCTGCCCTTTGGCCTCACTACAGCCCCCTGAGTGTTTACCAAATGCATGGCAGTAGTCACGGCTCACCTGAGGTATTTAGGATTTTGGGTGTTTCCATACTTAGATGACTGACTCCTGACTGCAACCACCGAGCATCTACTAACCAAGGCAAGAGACACCACCATCCATCTATGCTCAGAACTGGGCATTACAATAAATTTTGAAAAATCTGCCTTGTTGCCATCACAGCATATTACATACATAGGAGCAGAATTAAACACAAAAGACATGGTAGCAAAATTGCCTCACGACAAGGTACAGACACTGCTCTGTCAAGTGTCCATCTTGCTCTTAAAGAAAAAAGTACAGGCAAAGTTTGTTCTATGCACTCTGATGGCTGCTATAACACTAGTACCTCTGGCACATCTACATATGAGAGTCCTGCAATGGCTACTCTTTGCTCAGTGGTCCATGCAGGAGTTGCTCATGTCCCACAAGATCTTCATCACAGACTCCTGTAAGAGAGATCTATGCTAGTGGCTTCATTCCACACAGGTGACTCTAGGAAGGTCGTTCACTCTCCCCCATCCAGTAGCTACAGTGACCACGGACGCTTCCCAGATAGGATGGAGGGGCATTATCTGGGAAAGACTGTCCAAGTAGTTTAGCAGGAGCATAAGTACCATTTGCACATCAGTGTCCTAGAGATGAGAGCAGTGCTTCTGGTGTTGCAGGCATTCCAGAACTCTCTTTCACTGGGAACAATTGTAATACAGACAGACAATATGTCAGTAGTGTGGTACATCAACAGTCAAGGCAGTACCAGATCCTACCCCCTGTGTCGAGAGGCTCAGAGAGTATGGCAATGGGCAATATCTTCTCAATGTTTTCTGACTGCAGCACACATTCCAGGGAAATACAACATGATAGCAGACAAATTAAGTAGAGCAATTCTGATGCCTCATGAGTGGTCCCCGAAATAGGAAATTGAGAACCAAAATTTTCGCAAGTGGGGTCAGCCTTGCTGCGACCTCTTTGCCACGTCCATAAACACCAAATGCAGCAGCTACCTTGCCCTAATCCCCCCTCTGGGGTAGGCTCCAAGGGATGCACTTGTTCACGATTGGCCCCCAGGACTTCTTTATGCCTTTCCCCTATTTCCTCTAATCCCCAAAGTTCTACGGAAAGCCAAATCATTGAGCTACAGGTTAATTCTCGTCGCTCCATACTGGCCTTGTCATATCTGGTTCCGCTTCCTATGGCCCCATCTCTGAGAGGGGCTGTGGATTCTGGACCCAGTACCAGATCTTATGACTCATCAGTCAGGAACGTGCCATCCTTCTATCCAAACCCTCAAGCTGATAGCTTGGCTGCTCCACTTCCAATCTTAGCCAGGCATCCAGACATATCCCCTGCAGTGCGTCACATTCTGGCTTCATCTCATAAGATAACAACTAGAAAACTGTATGTTAACAAATGGAAAAGGTTTTCTTGTTGGGCTTCCAAGAACCACATAGACCCCTTTACAGCCCCTGTAAGTAAAATTTTAAATTTCTTAGCAGAGATTTTCAGTGAAGGTGCTGCAGCAGCTACAATTACGAGTATAATTAGCCACCATATCTAAGTACCACATAGGAGACATGGGATAAAAATAATGTCTCAGATTGTGCAAAGCCTTCCTGAGGGGTACATTTCTACTCAGGCCCCCAATAAGGGAACCACCACCTCCTAGTTTGGTATTGACTACTCTGATTGTCCCATCTTAAGAACCAGCCTTCTCTTGCAAACTAAAATTTCTGACCTGGAAAACGGTCTTTTTAGCAGCCATTACTTCAGCTAGGAGGGTTTCAGAGCTCCAAGCTCTGTCCATATGCCCTCCCTATCTAGTTTTTCCACAAAGACAAGAGTCTCTCATAGAACGAATCCTTCATTCCTTCCCAAAGTATGTTCTGAGACCAATTTGAATCAGTCAATTGACCTGTCTGTCTTCTTTCCAAACTATGGCAACAAGGCAGAATATAAACTACATCAATTGGATGTCCACAGGCAATTACGTTTCTACTTACATAGAACAAAGGAGTTTAGAAAATCTGACCAGCTATTCGTCTCCTTCTCAGATAACAGAAAAGGTTCACCAGTTTCAAGTTACCTTGTCAAAATGGCTTACTGACACTAATACCTATGTATATAATTCCCAGCATAAACAACTGCCAGGAAAGATTAGAGGCCACTCAACAACAGCTATGTCAACTTTGACTGCCTTTCAGGCTAGACGACCTATGGACTCAGTCTGTGCTACAGCCACATGGGTCAATCCTCATACTTTCATCACTCATTACAAAGTAGATGTGGCCTCCCGGAACAGGGCTTCCTTTGGTTCCACTCTTCTGAAGAGCTTATTCCCTTGAGCCACTGCATAAAGAAGGTGCTGGAGATGCTGTCCCCAACCAGCAAGAATGAAGGTGAGATGGGGCAACATAACATTAAGGAGTTATGTACTCACCATAACGTTCCATGTTTGTTGTCCATAATCTCACCTTCATTCTTGCATCCCACCCTCCTTCCCCCAACCTTTGCTCCTGGAGGATCGAGAGGTAACTTCTTATTGGTGATAAAATGTTCTCTGCTTACCTTCTTGCCTCATGAGACTTAGGCTAAGAATTATTACCATTGCTTTTAGTATATGTTTTTTCTAATATGTTAGTAATCTGCAAACAAGATCTGGGTATTCTTCCGTAGGCATTATAGAATATAGCCTTGAGCCAGTGAAAGCTCTCGAGATTTAGTAATAGGCCGAGTCGGAACCGATACACGGGATTTGATTCGAGAGCCTCAGCAAACCGAAGCAGTCCCTTAACCATGACCTTGTTTCTACGTTCATGTAGTACCCTGGAACTGAAACCATGACATATTGAACATTAGTATCAACCAGCAAGAAAGAAAGGTGAGATTATGGACAACAAACATAGAACGTTATGGTGAGTACATAACTGCTTATTTGATATCAAGCCATGGCTTTGCGAGATTATGGACAACAAACATGGAACGTTATGGTGAGTACATAACTTCTTCTTTGATACCAAGCCTTAGCTTTCCATGTCCAGACAAGATCACCACTTCTGTTTCCACCTTTCTTTTCCTGCTGGAGAAAGATTCCATTCATACCAGGAAGTTTGTGCCGGTCATGGGTCTGATGGCAGCATCTGTTGTTGCAGCTGTTCTAGTTTAGCAGCATATTAGACTGACTCAGCAGCATCTCAGGTTTCAATGAAACAAGAGTAAATGTGTCATGTTGAATGAGATGCATATTTCTGAAAAGGAATGACAGGAATGGAGTTGGTGGACAAATTTTCTTTTCTTCTACTTCATCTGTCATTTAGTCACATTAGTTGTATCTGTGTTGGGATAGGAAATTCACACCTTGTCACTGGATGATAGGCTCATGTTTCTTTACAAAGTGGTCCCTGTATTTTAATATTCTGGAGGTGAGAGCAATCAGGAAGGCTTTATAACCTTTCTTAGGATCTGAACAAATATTCTGGAAAAACTTACCATATCCCTTTTTAGCTTGCTCATACCTCTCAATTGGTCACATTTTCACAGAATGTCCAGATTTGTGCCTCTTATTTTTGGCCTGTTTCTCATAAAATTGTGGTTTTCTGGCAAATCATTGAGGACTGAAGCCAGAAAATAATAGCAGACATTTACGTTTCAGACTATATCCTTCAGAAAATTCATACTAATGCAAACCCATTAGTCTATCAAATTTCTAAGTTTATAAGAAAAAAAGTGTCCCTATTTTTTGGGCTTGTGTCCCTCCATTATTTTTGGATTTGTCCAGATGTCCTGCTTTAAGAAATTGAGAGGTATGAGCCTGCTGCTTCTGCTTCTTAGTGCTTTGTCTTCTTTTAAGTGAATTTTAGAGATACAAGCCTTAATGGCTATTCCACCTTTTCTCATCTTTCATAAGAATAGAGTTATTCTCCTTACTGATCCCTCTTTTATGTCAAAAATGTTTAATGAGCTACCCTTGAATCAGGCTATTAACTTGTCTACCTTTTTTCCTTCCCCTCAGAATTCATGGGAAAGAATCCTACATTCTTTGGATATCCATAGAAACACAGGTTAGACAAAACCAAGTCCATCAGGAAGTCTGATAATATTTTTGTTTCTTTCCAGGGCAAAAAATTGTGTGCTTCTGTTTCCAAACAAACTACTTCTAATTGGATTTCCAGGCCATCTATCTTTTGTTACTCTTTTCATAGTTAGCAGTTTCTGGCTCCAGTTAAGGCCCATTCCACTAGAGCTGTTGCATCTTCAGGGATTTTCTACAAAGGTGTAGATTCCAAATCTGTTCTTGAAGCATCTATTTAGTCTTCTTTTCACACTTTCACAAAACATTATGAGTGTTATTTCCCCTAAGAATAGAGCAGGGTTTGCTTGATCTGTTTTGCCAGGTCTTATGTACCATAACCCTGTTCAGGGTTCATACTTTGTATATTAGAAAGCTTTGAGAATCTCCCTTAGGTTATTAATACTGCAACAGTGAGCATGGAAGGACATAGTATAGCTATATAAGAACTGAACAGTTGATGTATAACTGATCACTGCTACAGTATTACATCCCCCCCCTTCCCCTTTCTTTTAGTTAGGCTGAGGTGGGTTCTTTTATATTTTCCACCTCTTTTTTCGACTTGTATATATGTATATATTTGCCTCTACATCTTCTTCAGTGGTTTGCCTGAGTCAAGAAAATAGTGAGACATTTTGCATCTGTACTTTATGTATCGCTGCCTCTGTTGGGCTGAGGTCATAAATTAAATGTATGGCATTATGGGAGGGTACCCACAGGGCCTTTATTACCAAATTGAAACGTGAGACTAATGACCACTTAAATACTGACACATTAAGATCAAACTACCAAAACTACGAACGGTCACTTTAGCAAATTTTTTTCCCATGGGAAAAAAATCTCTTGGCTCTAGTCGGGAACTTGCCCTTTTCTCCATTGTAGAGTGATCTTGAAGTTGGTATATTTAGTTATGGGGGTGTGGAGGGCACATCCCCCCACATCAGGGCCCCCCCCCACACCACTTTTGTAGGGTTTGACAGTTTGTTTATGTTTTGGTCAGACAAGCGTTTTTTTCCCCTGGGAAAAAAAAATCACTGAAGTGGCCGTTCTTAGTTTTGGTAGTTTGACCTTAATGTGTCGATGTTTAGGTGTTCAGTTATCTCACTTTTCAATTTGGTAATATAGACCCCCCAAACATTATAATGCTGCCCACAAGTATGGCTGTCCTTGACAAGATATCCCATTAGTTATTAATACTGCAACACTGATCAGTCAGCTATCTTCTGTTATGGTACGTTCTTACATAACTGCACTATCTCTTGCAATCCAGGTCTCCCATTCTCCCTTCCAACCTCTGACAGTCTGTCACCACAGATTCATCAGACCTGGCATAGGGAGTGTTTTCAAAGGGGGGAAAAGTACAAGCTCTGTGAAATCCTCAAGACATTAATAAGCACATAAATGTCAGCGAGAGAGAGATGTTGACAGTGAACAACACTTTGAATGCCTTAAATCATTGTACACAGACAACATCACTGTGACATGCTACCAGTACCAGTTCTTACACTGTTTGCAGACTTGCTATGATAGCTTAGGAGATAGCAACTTAGCTCAGTTTGACTCTTCTGTCTTCATACGTTCTGAAACGTGATTGTGGACAAGCTAAGCAAGACCAGGGCAGACCTTCAAGTAATGGAAACATCATCCTGGGGTCTTCAAAGAATGACCCAGCTGTGGAGAATGCCTGAAGTAGATCCATTTGCCTTCTTTCAGAGCAAACAATTAAAGACATTCTGCTGCAGGATTTCTTGCAAACTGGCCAGGAAGACCAATGCTTTTTCATTTCCCTAGCCAGGAATGTTCCTGTGTACCCTTTCACTAATATTCTGGGTTTTTCTGAAGATCCAGAAGGACTCTCCAAAAATTGTGGGATTGACTCCGTTTTGATCCGGGCAGCAGATACTCACTTCTGTTTAGTTTGGATAAGGGCAGTTATCAGGAGCTTCTCTATAGACTGGATTTACTTACACACGACAGGTTTTTCTGATATATCCCAACCTGAAAATTCTTCAACTTACTGCCCCAATGACAGAATTTTGATACTTTTTAGGCACCTTTTTTCTGAATATGTGCAGCAGGTACTAAAGGAGATAAAAAGAAATGCTACTGGAAAATCATATATGTGCAAGTGGAAAAGATTTTTTAGTTTGTGCCAGTATAGAAACAAGGACCCTCTTCAGGCCCGGTTACCTCCGATCCTTGATTATTTGTGTGAGTTACTGTCCTCTGGCCTATCTTATTCCTCTGTCTAGGTGTGTTTGTTGGTCATTTCCACTTGTCTGCCCTTGATTCCACTCTTTCTAATTATACTCAAGTTAAACAGTTTTTGATAAGAGGTCTTGCATGTTTGTCCACCTAGGAAACATCTAGCTACTCCGTGGCATCTAAACTTTATTCTTGAAAAGCTTACCGTTTCTCTATTTAAAACAGTTCATATTGCCTGGACATTCAGAATTGCCATTTAGCTGAAACACCTGATGTCCTTAAAGGGTAATTTGCATATATCCCATGTTGCCTTGAATACAAGAGGTTTAAAGAATCACACAGTTGAAAGTCTAGCTTTGCTAGATTTTTCTCTTTGTTTTTTAACCGATTATTTTTCTGTGTGACCTTTTTACTCATTGTTTTAGTTTGTTAGTAGGGATATTTTGCAGTCACCATAGGGTTTATGGATATCAGTTGGGTATCACAACCCTGTGTTTCCAAATATTATCCAAACATTCCACTTATGCTGTGCTGATGATACCATAATAAGGCAGAAACATGCATGTCCACAGTTAGTGGGGTTTGGCTTTATTGGCCTGAATTTGTCCATAAATACGCTAAAAAGAAGAAGTCTTGGGCATTCAGAATTGCCATTTAGCTGAAACACCTGATATCCTTAAAGGGCAATTTGCATATATCCAGTGTTGCCTCTAATACAAGAGGTTTAAGGAATCACACAATTGAAAGTCTAGCTTTGCTAGGTTTGTCTTTTTGTTTTTTAACCAATTGTTTTTTTTTTCTGTCTAACCATTTTACCCCCTCAGACAAAGGAAGCAGCCTTAGAAATGGAAAAGCTACTAATAAAGAGCATCATCCAAGAGGTCACATCAGACCAGTAAGGGTTTGGAACTTACTCAAGAGTCTTTACTATTAGATAAATCTGGTGACCTCAGGCCAGCTGGACCTAAGCCACTTGAACTAATTTATCAAACATTCAAAGTTCTGAATGGTCATGGTTCAGTCCATTCTCCCTCTTTTGAGTAAAGATGATTGGATGTGCTTGATAGATTTTCAGGATGCATGCTATCACATAAAAATAGACAGATGGTCCAGGAGATACCTTCACTTATGGCTGAAGGCTAGTCATTTTCAATTCAGAGCCCTGCTCTTTGGTCTCATCACACTCCCCCAGGTGTTCAAGTGAATGACAGTTGTTGCAGCTCACCTGAGATTACTAGAAGTCTGGATGCTTCTTTACCTTGACAACTGGTTCCCACTAGACACCTATTAATGCATGCCAGGGACTACCTACTCCATTTATATCTATACCTGGGAATCATAGTCAACTACAACAAATCTCATCTCTCCCCATTCAAGTCCTGGAGTTTATAGGTGCTCATCTGCTTATCTAGATATGGTTTCTCTAGTGCCAAGACTCCCTCAGTCCAGACTGTTCATGTTACAATATCGGCGACACATCTATTGTTTCTTCAGTCACCACTGGCCAGGTTGGTTCTTCAGCTTCTCGGTTCAGTAGTAGCATCTATAACCCTTCTGCCTCTAGCAAGATTCTGTATGAGGATACTACAGTGGACACTAGCAGTACAGTGGATTATGGCTCTGCATCCGATGACCCTTTCCATTTGAATCTCAAAGATCTACAAGCAACATGTCTTCACACACCAGATGTCTCTCAGAGCTGTCCCTAAGGCCAGGGTGACCACTGACGCTCCCCAATTGGGTTGGGGGGACATTACTTGGGACATATAGTCCAAGGAACATGGTACCCCTTAGAGAGCAACCTTCACATCAACATCCTAGAGATGAGGCCAATTCTGCTAGCTTTGCAGGCCTTTCAGGACATTCAGCATAAAGGGATGATTACCATACAGACAAACAACATGTCAGTGCTCTGGTACATCAACAAATGGAAGAACTCGTTCTTACTCCTTTTGTCGAGAGGCATTGAGAGTATGGTAGCAGGTAATCTCTTCTGATCACTTTCTTTTGGCAACACACATTCTGGGAAATCAATTGTTTTGGTGGACAGACTGAGCAGATCTATTCTGCCTCACAAGTGGTGTCTCAATCCTTCAGTGATGGAACATATTTTTAATCAATGGAGCCAACCATGTTGCGAACACTTTGCCTCTTCCCACAACTTCAAGTGCAACAGGTATTTTGGCCTTATCCCCCCTAGAGAGGGTGTCACTGAGAGACACTTTGATTCATAATTGCCCCCCTTTATGCTTATCCTCTCTTACTCCTATCAATTTTTTATAGAAAGCATGTCAACAGAAGAGCAAGGTGATCTCATTGCTCCATTCTGGCCTTGTCAAGTGTAGTTTGCCTTCCTTTTGCCTCCTCTAATATATCCTTCCTGGGTTCTGGATCCCTATCCAGATCTGCTGTTTCATTCGTCTGGGCTATCTCACCCAGACAAACAAGCCCTCAAATTAACAGCATGGTTTCTCCACTTTCAGTGATGGCTAGACTGTCTGAGCTTTATTCCCAGATTTTACACATCCTTAAATCTTCCGAAAAGGACTCAAGGAAGATACATAACAGAAATGGAAAAGATTCTCTATTTGGGTGAATGAGAGACACAGAGATCCCTTTTCAGCACCCATTCCTGTGGTTCTAGATTTTTTAGCCTCCCATTTTCCATACTGGAGCAAGTTACTCCATACTCAAGGTACAGCTGGCTGCAATCTCTATTATCATGTAGATAAAGATAATTTGACCTTGGCCTCCATTAAATTTTGCAAAGCTTTCCTCAAAGAAATTCTTATTCAGATTACCTGTTATGGATCTCGCCCTTCAGTGTGATTTGACAGTTCTTCTCCAGGCCTTAACTTAGTTTACGTTTGAACCTACAGCAAACACTGATTTGAAATTTTTGTCCTGGAAGACCATTTTTCTAGTTGCTATTACATCTGATAGACAAGTACCTGAACTCCAAGCCTTGTCATGCCAGCCACCTTATATCATCTTTAATAAAGACAAAGTTTCTCTTTGCACCAGCCCTTCCTTTCTTCCAAAGTAGCTTCTAAATTTGCCCTTAACCAGTCCATTCATTTACCAGTTTTCTTCCCAAAATTCTCTGATAAATGGGAATATATGCTTCATTTGTTGGGTGTACACAGACAGTTCAGATTCTATCTCTGTAGAACAAAAATTTTCAGGAAATCATATCAGTTGTTTATTTCTTTTTCAAAAGCTAAATTGGGACAATCTGTGTCAAAGGTCACATTAGCACAGTGGCTCACTGATTTTTGTTCATAAAGTTTGACTTTACCAAGACCACCACAGGCTCATTCCACAAGGTCAGTCTCAATTTCCTCTGCCTTTCTAACCAGAATTTGTATAGATGACATTTGTGCTGCTGCTACTTGGTCCAGTGCTCATACCTTCATAACCCATTTCAAACTGGATATCCTTTCTAGGAGCAGGGTATTGTTTTGTTCTGCCATACTCCAGAATATCCTTCCGTGATACCACCCTGGGGTTACACTAGCTGGGGACTCTGTCCCAATGGTTGAGAAATGGATGAAAAAGACATCAGATACAAAAGTTATGAACTTAACATAACGATGCATCTATGTTGTCTGTTTTCGTCCTTTCTGAACCTACTCTTCCTTCTTTCCCCCTTCATAGGTAGATACTAGGCTATTGGCCTTAGGACCTATATAAGCGTAGCCAAATGGTACCCTGGCTTTTGCCACCCAAAAAAAACATTTTTCTGTACCCCTGTCAAGCAGAGCCACAGAAGCGATCCCCGGGGTGAATTTCCTAGCTCCCATCCAGTCATCAAGATTTTTCTTGAAGAGTGCTAATGAGGAGCTTTGTTTGATACAGATAGGTAGTTTGTTCCAGAGTATGGGAAGTCTCTGGGACAGGAATCTATCCCTCCAGCATGTTCTGTTTGTTGTGGAGACAAGGTTTAGGTCCCTAGAGCATGTAGCTCGGAGGGATTGGGATTTCCTTAAGTGGAGCATGTCCAACAGCTCTGGGCTTGACATAGCTTTGTATGTTAGGCAGAGATCGCCTATGAGTAGGTGATCTGTGACAGAGTAAAGCTGGAGTTTTTTGAGACAGTCTGCGTAGGGCATCTGTTTGAGGCTGGTAATCCTCTTTGTGAGATATTTCTGCGGCCTTTCCAGTTGTTGTAGATGTCTTGTGAGGTACATACCAAAAGGGGCGTTGTACTCTAAAATGGGTCTAATGAGTGATGAGTAGAGGGAACAATGACCTCTTTTTTCCTGGATGAGAAACCTTTTGTTATGAGGTGTGCCACGTAAAAAGATTTCCTGACTACTGTGGCGATGTGATTATCAAAGGAGAGACTACTGTCCGCCTGTGTCCCAAGGTCTCTTATCACACTTTTGGTGTTAAGTAGACTACCGCCTATGTGGTAGTTCATGGGTATAGAGTTTTTACCAAAACGGTTGACAGTGCACTTTTTGGCATTGAGCTTGAGGCCATGACTTTGACACCAGGCATCTGTCTCAGTGAGGCCCTTTTGTAGGATGTCCACATCATTAGGAGTTTTGATTATGGCTCCTAGTTTGCAGTCATCTGCAAACTTTGTTAGCCAAAGACCTTCTGTGTTAGCCTGTACTTGAGAGTCATAGATACCAAACAGGAGACAACCTAGGACTGAACCCTGTGGTACTCCACTTGTCACTGGTCTGAAGCTGGATTTAGAGTCTGCTACTTTCACAGTGTGGGTTCTGTCAGTGAGCCAGTTGGCAACCCATCTTGTGACAAAGGAATTTATACCTACTTTAGTGAGTTTATCTATAATTCCAGAGTGGGGGATGGTGTCGAAAGCCTTGGCGGGATCTAGCTAGGCTGTGTGAATCACCTTACCCTCATCTATGGCTTTGGTGACTGCTTCAAAGAAGTCCATCAGGTTTAGGAGACATGATCTGCCTTTTAGAAACCTGAACTGGGTAGGGTCCAGAGTTTGGAGATTACCAATGTCATTGTTTATAAGTTCCATAATGATACATTCCATAGCCTTTCAGACCAGGCTCGTCAGGCTAATGGGGCGGTAGTTCCCTGGGTCCGTGATGGCTCCCCCTTTATGGAATGGGATAACAGTTGCTGTGTGCCATTCAGTGGGCACAAAGCCTGAGGTGAGGCTATGATTGAACATGGTCCTTAGGTGGGGTGCCAGTTCATTCTGTAGTTCATGTAGAACGCAGCCTGGGATGTTGTCAGGTCCCATGGATGCTGTGTTCTTGGCTTTGGAGAGTGTGCTTTTTACCTGTGCAGCCATGATTACAGGAACTTTGCATTCTTCCAGTATAGAGATGGGCCCTTTAGGGGGTGTGAGAGTGGTAAAGTTAGCACTGAACCTATCTGCCATGAGAAGATACTACTACTGTGGTTTTCTGGTATGACCCGGAGGTATACCCTCTTGGTCTTTTCCCTCTTTGAGCTCCAGATACCTTTGCTTTCATGTTTTTAGTGTTTTCTAACTATTTACATGTCTGTTTCTTTTCTGTACATTGATATCAAGGGGGAAAACTCAATCTGAAGTAATGTGGGGGTTTGGAGGGGATTATGGGTAAGGGGAAGAGCTTGAGCTATGTAGCCAAAGTATGAGAAATGGCCAAATTTGGATCCAAGGTCAGATTTGTAAGCCAATGGTTGAGGAAGGACGAAAACAGACAACACAGATGCTTCATTACGGTAAGTGCATAACTTTTGTTTTTTTTACTTCATTTAAAAGCTTTTAGCATTACAGTAAATCACCCATTTAACTTGGTATAAAACGTCCTGAGCAAGTCTAGCTTTTACAAAATTGCTACTGTCTCTCAAAAATAGATGCATTCTTTGCTATGTGTGTCTCTGTCTCCTTCATTTCCTATACCCAAATTAGAATAATCAAAAATAAATGCTGATCTAGGAGCAAGCCAGCAGTGTATGAGAACCTGTATTTTTATATTAATTTTTCTTAAAGCTTGACAACTCGTAACACGATTTTAACAATACAGTTCAAAAATGGACTTTGTGGCAGACAAGTACACAAAAGTCTTTACAACCTGGATGTGTTATGGCAATCCTTTGAACTTGGCCTTTAACTCTGAAATTATACAAACCCGGAGAAGGAGAATGTGATAAAAATGCTATTTTTCTCACTTCCCTGAGTCTAACAATCACTGCAAAGTGCAGATAACTATACAACGATGACATTCTGAGCATCAATCAAACAGGCAATGACATACAGGTTTCCCAGTTTTCATATCCTCTGAAGTTACAGTTTAATATTTTCCTTATTAAACCTCACCAAATCAGAGTCAGCACTCTTTAAATGACCATTTTACAAATTGTAGATTTATTGATATGGAGTTCATCTGACATGTAGAATTAACACACTAAGGCTACAGATTGTATAGTTTTAAACACTTGCAAGAAAACTAAGCATTATGAGACATAAGTAATAGGAAATGGAAAAATACTGTAGAGAATGTCTTACTGTTTTTGAATACAGGCTGGTAGAGAACATGCTGTAATTTTTAGGTCACTGTTGTTTTCCTTCTTCAGAGAAAACTCTTTTTATCAATCCTTTTACTAGAAAGGATTCCAATGAGTCATTTTTTTCTTCATCCAATATTTTATTTAAAAACTTCCAAAAGGGCAGTAGTTGAAGTAGTTTGATGAGAGTTTTCACTTGAGATAAACTTGGTTTCTTCAGATCAGTGAAATTATCTGATCATTGCATTTGTCTGCTTCCTGTTTTTATACTTGTTTAGTCAGGAGTTAATGCAAGGGAGGGAGGAAATGCATCATGACTTGATTGGTAGTAGGAGTAGAGCGGGAGGACAGTATTATTAGTGTGGATTACATCCTCATTTGTATACTGCGACTGTATTAAAGTGTTTCAACAGCCAAGCCAGGCACGGTATCTATCCTCTCCTGATTGCACACAGTTTACCATTAGTTTGTAATCACATTAGAGAGACTTTAAGCAGTAAAAATTGCTTTTACAGTAAAGGAATGTTTCAGGAGAATTTAAGCATTGTTACAGCTCTTTTTCCCTTTGCAGATAAAGCTACGCAGGTATGAAGTTTATCTGGGAGCCTTTTGTTTCTATAAGCTTTGATATTAGATTTTTCTGCTGATGTAAGAAACACTTTTGTGTATCGGCTTCAGGCTTCTGGAAATTCTTTCTAGTAAAAGGACTGATAAAAGCAGTTTACACTGCCAGTGGCATATTTCACAATACTGTAGACAGTACTGCAAGCGGCCTTATGCTAGCTGTTGCCCCAGTGTTGGCCTTAGAATGCCATCTAATTAAAAAACAGTGAGGGCAATATCCCTGCAGTTATTGTTAAGGAAGACATCTGCACCTTAAAGTTTGCATATGAGACGTTCTCCATTGAAAACAAAAATCTCTGGTGGCAATTCACTCTCATAGCACTGGCATCTGTACCCACAGAGCCCAGTGCCCCTTACACCCAGTTACATCAGGGTGGTTCTGTCTCCAGTATCCCACCCACATTGCCAGCCAGGATTAGTCTACATTGGCTGAGGGTTTCTTTCAGTTCTCTGCAACCTACACGCAGATTCAGAACAACACTTTGTGATAGAAGTTCCCTTCCTTAGAGGAACAGGGAAATCTTCCTAGACTTGGACTTCTGTGTTGCACATGAAAAGGGTCCATGGACCAGTGTGCCAGCCTGCTTAATAAATGTAAATAAATGAGACTATAGGTTACAGTTTGACAAAGATAGTGAGGACAATTTAGCCTTTGTTTCTGTACCACAGGACATATCATTTGGAAACATTCTCAGTCATGAGACAACACTTCAGATGGCAGTCTCAGGAGGCCGCAGAGTCCCAGAACAAATATTAGGACTTTCTGGGTCATGGGCTTCCCAAGCTAGTGGCTGTCCCTCCTGTCAAGGAAATGTTCATATGATTCAGGGACCTTGTATGTGTTTGTATAAGAACTTTATTGCAGACCCGGATGCAGTGTTTCTGGACATTACCAAGGAAAGTAGACTAACTTCAGGAAGTCTCTTCCCAATGAAAAGGAAAGTAGATTCCTAGACTGATTTGAAAAATGGTTTATGCCTCAGCAACCATGGCCTTCAGGGCCCTGAATGTTCGAATTTACATTCTTGAAATATCAGGAGTGTATAATCAGGCCACTATAAGATAATTTTGTGGGAGTGCAAAATGAAACTCCGAAATCAAATGTAAGTCACCAAGCCCAGACTATTTTGCAGTTGGGAAAACGTACCATAAAATGCGAGTGTGATGCTGTAGCACCCACTGCTGCTGCAGCAGGGTCTGTCATCAGGAGATGTTCTTGATAGGAGATCTAGTCCCTGTCTGAGGATGTGAGGACTCAGATCTTTAATGCCTCCATAGATAAGGAGTTGCTCCTCAGCATCTCATCCTACAATTTGTTCAAAAGGTTGAAGGATAAAGGGAAAACTGTGGAGATGTCAAACACACATAAGCCTTCCAGTAGAATTAATTATTAGGTGAATGTCATTGAATTTGTTTTTAACAATTTTCTCCTACTTTGTGACCATCTTTGTGAGGTGAGCACAGCTGCATTGAGCTCCATTCAGCTTCTAACTTGGAGAGCTTTATTGAAGTTGGCCACTCGGTAGGAACATACTCTACTAATCCACCCTTCTTACCATGGCTGGGTGGAATTTATAGTTAAAGCATGCTCCCCATTCTATAGACCCAACTTCCCACTCCCTCCTAGGGAAGCTAACCACAGATTCATTATTATTGAATCTTACCTTACCTTATCTTTAAGCTAAGCTACCTTCTTGCTCAGTTAATCTCTTGCTGTTACTGATAGGTTTCTCTAGCTTTAGGTTCTCTTGCTCTAGCCCGCTCCATTCACCCTTCGAGCTCACTCTGCTCCCTTCCCTGCCTCCAAATACCACCCAATCCCAGTACTCCTACACTTATAGCCCAAATATCCCAACCCCTCCACAACAGCCTGTTACCATCCCTTAGTCATCAGACCCACTCCCACTTCCACTCCACACCCTCCACCTCACAACAACCTCCTGTACACCCCACCCACACCATGCAAGGCACACTAGGACTACTACTACTAATTCTCACCACTCGAGCTTACACCACATCCATACACTCTAACATACCAACAAACACTACCTACCACATAACACACACCCACACACACAACCTCACACAAATATAGTAATATGCTCCACACTATTTAACAACAATTCATTACTCTACATACACAAAACAGCAACCATACTACCTCACAAAAGGTTAACAGTACCCAAAAAACACATAGATATAGCATATGCCATAAAACTCGCACTATTCCTCAGAAAATGGCTACTAATCTCAGGGGACATAAACCTCAACCCAGGTCCAAGCAACCCGATCCTATCCCAGAAACACAAGTCAGACCTACTTATTATCAATATAAACACACGTAGCATATCCAACAAAACTACATGACTTTCACGCATTCATATCCCACTAATCCTCAGACATACTAACCGTTACAGAGACCTGGCTGAAACCTGACACACAAAATGAAGAAATTCTTCCCCCAGGCTATAACATCCTAAGACAAGATAGAGGTACCAAAAAGGGAGGTGGAGTTGCAATCGTATTTAAAAATATACTCAACCTCCAACCACTAAAAACTCCACTTCCCAAATTCCAGAATGCAGAGACGTTAGGCTCCGTTATGTCCCGTAAAAACAAAAGGAGAATCAACATCCTCTGTAGTTATATTCCTCCAGGAAATAACTCACCTATAATAGAAGGGATACTACAATGGGCCGCAATCAACCTACCCCAAGAAACCATCCTGCTATCAACATCCTCTGTAGTTATATTCACCAGGAAGTAACTCACCTATAATAGAAGGGATACTACAATTGGCCACAATCAACCTACCCCAAGAAACCATCCTGCTATCAACATCCTCTGTAGTTATATTCCTCCAGGAAATAACTCACCTATAATAGAAGAGATACTACAATGGGCCACAATCAACCTACCCCAAGAAACCATCCTGCTATCAACATCCTCTGTAGTTACATTCCTCCAGGAAATAACTCACCTATAATAGAAGAGATACTACAATGGGCCGCAATCAACCTACCCCAAGAAACCATCCTGCTATCAACATCCTCTGTAGTTATATTCATCCAGGAAATAACTCACCTATAATAGAAGGGATACTACAATGGGCCACAATCAACCTACCCCAAGAAACCATCCTGCTATCAACATCCTCTGTAATTATATTCCTCCAGGAAATAACTCACCTATAATAGGAGAGATACTGCAATGGGCCACAATCAACCTACCCCAAGAAACCATCCTGATATCAACATCCTCTGTAGTTATATTCCTCTAGGAAATAACTCACCTATAATAGAAGAGATACAACAATGGGCCCCAATCAACCTACCCAAGAAACCATCCTGCTATCAACATCCTCTGTAGTTATATTCCTCCAGGAAATAACTCACCTATAATAGAAGAGATACTACACTGGACCACAATCAACCTACCCAAGAAACCATCCTGCTATGAACATCCTCTGTAGTTACATTCCTCCAGGAAATAACTCACCTATAATAGGAGAGATACTACAATGGGCCACAATCAACCTACCCAAGAAACCATCCTGATATCAACATCCTCTGTAGTTACATTCCTCCAGGAAATAACTCACCTATAATAGAAGAGGTACTACAATGGGCCACAACCAACCTACCCCAAGAAACCATCCTGCTAGGCAACCTAAACTTAGACTGGCTAGCCTGCAACTCCAACAACCCCTCAAACCATATTAACTTATTAGATTGGACACTAGTTAATATCCCCCATAGAAAATTATCATACGGGCTGCTTACCTGATACACTGAGTGACCACTGTCCCACATTCCTCTTTCATAAACAGGCAAAAATACCCAACCCCATGCTATTCAAGGAGACTAGGGATGAGCACAAAGTCAATCCACAAACTATTAACAGTATGCTCCAACAACAGGACTGGAATCCACTAAAAGCTCTACCTTTAGACCAGGCAGTTGATTTTTTTAATACTACTTTATATGAACGTACTAAATATATTAGCTCCCATCAGGAAACTCAGGACTAAAGTTAGCTATGCCCCATTACTAAATAGGACAATAAAAGCCTTAATAAAAGCCAGAGACAATGCCTGGAAAACCTGGAAAAAGAATAACACTATCCAAGACAGACATAAATATCAAGAACTACGAAATAAGGCCAAAACCCAAACAAAAGTAGATAAAAAGAACTACTTCTTTGATGTCCAAATCAAGCACTCTAGAAACCCCCAAAAGTTCTGGCAGGCCATCAATACCCTTCTAAAACCAGGCAAAACAACCACCCCATCTCCAAACAACAATTCTGATAATGATAGCATAGCTTCAGAATTCAGCCATCACTTCACAGAATCTATCCTCGCACTATCTATCCAACTATCCAACAAGAACACTAAAATGACCCCAACTGTAAAACAAACTAACATACCCACACTCACACTCTCACCTGTACCAACCTCTTCAGTTAAAAAGCTACTCTCTAAACTAAAACCCACCACACTCACAGCAGATGGTTTACTTACAAATTTTCTAAAATTTGCTGCAGAATCACTAGCCTACCCTGTCTCAATTCTTATAAACGGCTCTATACAAGAAACCTACATACCCCATCTATGGAAAGTGTCACATATAATTCCCCTTCACAAAGGCGGAAACTCCTACGAACTATCAAACTACCGGCTAATTGCTATCTTGTCCCCCCCTTTCCAAGCTTCTGGAGAAATGTGTTCACACCCAGGTAATGCACTTCTTATCCTCGCAAAACCTCCTCTCCCCCACACAGCATGGTTTCCGCCCAAATCAAAGCACAGCTGCTGCTCTATTCTCCTTTACCAATCAGATTAACCATCTAAGAAACAACAACAAATTAGTCTCAGCCATATTCCTAGATCTATAAAAAGCGTTTGATATGGTCTCCCACAACACTCTGTCAACCTCATCCTTCGCCACCCTCTACTACTTCATGGTTTAGAAGCTATCTCTCTGACAGAAAACAGTCAGTTAAATGGCAAAGTACACTGTCTCCTCTATTACCAACTACTATATGCATCCCACAAGGATCAAGACTGGGTCCTCTACTATTCACCATTTTCACTAACAAACTACATACTTCCACCCTGCATGCATCACTTATACAGTACGCAGACAACTCCACCCTAATCTGCTCAGCCCCATCCATAACCACACTTCAAAAGCTCACTCAAGAATACTTCTGCTCCGTGGAACAATGGATTACCAATATCCAACTCATTCTAAACCCCAGCAAGACCAAATTACTCCTTTTTTACCCCCAATAAATCCAAATCCACACCTCCTACCTTCACTATCACCTCCAAAAAACAGGACCACAGTCTCCCCCTTCCCTCACTAAGTTGCTCGGGGTTGAAATAGATAACAATCTAAACTTTAATGTCCATATCTCACAAACCATCACAAAGGTACATAAGAAACTAGGAACCCTATACAAACACAACCAGTTCCTATCGGACCAAGCTAGAATCTCCTTAGCCCAAACCCACCTCTTGTTTACCCTAATGTATGCATCACCAATCTTAATTCATATCAGGAAAATAGACCTAAGCAAACTAGAGTCATATTACAATACAATTGCAAAATTCGCTAACAACTCCACTTTTAGAAGTCATCACTGTCTTGCCCTGAAGCAACTACAGTGGTTAGAACTCCCTCAGCTAATTAGCTATCACCAATTAGTCACCTTCAACATAATAAGGAGCCATCTGAAAACCCCAGCCCTAAACCAACTTCTAAACCAATATTCTGCAAATCGCCCTCTACGCTCATCCAACAAAAACCCTGCTCTATATAACCTAAGCCAATAACACTGCATGGAAAAGTCTGTTCTCCCACAACATTGCTAGGGAATGGAATAGCCTACCCCAAAGTATCTCCTCTGCACCATCCATCTCACTTTTCAAGAAATTACTAAAGTCACACCCCTTGCAATCATGGCTTTGTCCCTTTATCACATAAAATCTTTTCTGCTCCCTCCTAACTTGCCACACCTCATTTCCTCTGCTTACTTCAGCTATTCTGTACTCCCTGTCAGGAATTACTATCCTACAAACTATTTCTCATGCTATGACATACCTCCCGAATAGCATTATTTTCCAAATTCCATTCCTTCATTTTTATGCTTTGTACTACCAACAGGGAATTCAAAGTTTTGCTATCTATATACCAAGCTTGCTCAAATCAAACTATGTATGTGTCTTACGGCTTTTCCCGGTTAGGGGTTGCCACAGCGGAACTCCGGTCCGCTAATGATTGGCAGTTGATTTTTACGTGCCGAGTTGCCAGCCCTGATGCACAACCTTCAACGAAGGTACGCCCATTCACGCATGTCTCCACGCAGAAGACGCTCTAGCTGAAAATCGAACCGGACAAGGTATGTAAAATCTCCTAGACTGTATATATGCCACTGTATAGAAATTTTCTGTCATTCATGGACTGTGTTGTCATATAAAGACATGGAACTCTGATTGTATATATGCCTCTGTACAGAATTTTTTTTATCTTTTGTTGTATTTGTACCATTATGTAATGGAGCTTTTTTCCCCGGGCATCTGCTGTAAATGGACCTTGTTCCAGTCAGACTTTCCCAGTAAACAAATGTAAAATAAAATAAAATGTATGAGTTTGCCATCTTCCCCTACTGTTGTGTGACCACTGAGTTATTATATATGTTAGGAGGGTGTATGTGTGTGTGTGTGTGAGAGAGAGAGAGAGAGAGAGAGTGTGTCTGTGTGCATGTGCATGCATGTGTGTGTGTGGGGGGTCTCTACCCACTTGGGGGTGCAACCTTTCTTTATCCCTGAAAGTTGCTTTCTGCAGTGTGGATTCACATTAATGGCAATTGGAGTGATTGCCATCAGTGAATCAACATGATTCCAGCCCTCGACCCAAGCCAGCCTAATTCCCATCCCTTTCCCTTATTGTCACACGATAGGGCCATCTGTTTTCCTTTTACCAGAATTGGTCAAATATGGCTTCTGACTAGTGGATAATTTAGATTGTTTCCAGAAGGTATCAACTTTACTTCATGTACAAGCTCCCCAAAAATGAGGACTGACATCTCTACCTGAAGAACAGGAACATTTATTCCTACCCATTCTTAGAAGAGATGGTACTGTAAGGTCTGATACAGCCTCTTCCCTTAGGTCATAATGGAGACCTATTTTGGATTTATCTAGACTAGGCAAATTCTTAAAGGTCCCAGAATTCAAGTTGTTTACCCTACAGGCCCTCTTGACCCTCCTTGGTTGTCAGGACCTTCCATAAACCTATTATTTCAGAGATATCTGCCTCTACTTCCTTATAGGTTCATAGGTAGGTACTGGGCTATCTGCCCGAAGGCATATATTAGCCCAGCCACGTTGTGCGGTATTCACCGCCCCTTTGGTTAGTTCCCCAGGCCCTTGATCTAGCAGCTAGTACCCTTGGCCCCCATCTAGTAGAGCTGTTGGTATGATCCCTGGTGTGAAATTTCTGTTACCCATCCACTCGTCAAGGTTCCTCTTGAAGAGTGATAGTGAGGGGCACTGTCTTATGTAGATTGGGACCTTGTTCCATAGCAAGGGAAGTCTTTGCGAAGGGAATCTATCCCTCCAGCATGTTCTATTCATTGTTGTGCTGAGGTTTATATCCCTAGCGCGTGTAGCTCGAGTAGATTTGGTTTTGCTAAGATGGAGCATGTTCAACAGTTCTGGGTTGGATATGGCTCTGTATGTTAGACAGAGATCGCGTCTGAGAAGGTGGTATGCAACAGAGAAAAGACTTAGTTTTTTTCAATCGTGCTGCATAAGGCAACTGTTTGAGGCCAGTAATCCTCTTAGTGAGGTACCTCTGTGGTCTCTCCAGCTGCTGGAGATGCCTGGCCAGGTACCTTCCAATTGGTGCATTGTACTCAATAATGGGTCTGATGAGGGAAGAGTAGAGGGGCACCACTACATCCTTAGATCTTGATGCGAACCCTTTCATGATCAGATGGGTCACATAGAAGGATTTTCTAATCACCTTGGCAACATGGTTATCAAAGGAAAGCTTACTATCTACTTGGGTCCCTAGATCCCTTATTACTTCTTCAGATTTCAGGGGGTTACCTCCTATGTGGTAGTTTGTGGGTACTCTGTTTTTTCCAAAGGGGATTACTATGCATTTTTTAGCATTTAGTTTGAGACCATGGCTTTGACACCATGCACCAGTCTCATTAAGGCCCTTCTGGAGGATATCCATGTCGGCCGGAGACTCTATTATAGCACCCAGTTAGCAGTCATCCACAAACTTGGTCAGCCACAGCCCTTCAGTGCTTGCCTGTACTTCTGAGAAGTATATGCCAAACAGGAGGGGCCCCGGGACAGAGCCCTGTGGCACACCGCTCGTTACTGGTCTGGATTCGGACATAGATCCCACTACTCTTACTTTGTGGGATCTGTCTGAAAGCCAGTTTGCGATCCATCTTGTGATGTAAGGGTTTATGCCCAGGTTGGTGAGTTTATCAATAATACCTGAATGGGGAATGGTGTCAAATGCTTTAGCAAGGTCAAGGTAAGCATGTGTACCTCCTTTCCCTTATCTATAGCCTGAGTAACTATCTCAAAGAAGTCCACTAGGTTCAGGAGGTATGATCTGCCCTTGACGAAGCCGAACTGTGTGGGATCAAGTGTTTGGAGGTTTCCAGTCTCTCCATTTATGAGTTCCATAATGATTCGCTCCATTGCTTTACAGATCAGACTGGTCAGGCTTATTGGTCGGTAGTTCCCAGGGTTGGTTGTGGGCCCACCCTTGTGCAGTGGAACCACCATTGCTGTATGCCATTCTATGGGCACATATCCTGTTGAGAGGCTGAGACTGAACAGGGTATTCAGATGCGGGGTTAATTCATTTTGGAGCTCACATATGACACAGCCCGGGACACCGTCTGGTCCCATGGAGGCAGTGTTTTTAGCTTTAGATAGAGCCTTATTAACCAATGTATCAGTAATAATTGGAGTTACACAATCCCCTGGAATAGTAATAGGCCCTGCAGGTGGTGGTGGTGGTGGGGATTTGCACTGAACCTGTCATCCAAGATGTTGGCAATGTCAGGGGGTCAGTGTATTTTGTTCCATTTTGTACTAGCTCAGAACAGAACTGAGCATTGCCATTTAGGTTTTTGATGTAACCATAGAAGGCCTTATGATTATCCTTGGCATTCTTGGCAACTTTATTTTCGAAATTGGCTTTAGTTGACTTGATGAGGGCCCTCAATTTCTTACTAATGCTGATCAGGATGATTTTTGTACTTGAGATTTGGCCTTTTTTTGTATAAGTCTTATGGCCAGGGTCCACCAGACTGGTTTCTTCTTGCTTGAGAAAAGAGTCTTGGTTTTATTTGGGATAGCATGGTCCATGCAATCCTTAAGATGTATATAAAGTGCCTTGGTGTAGGATTCTGCATCCTGGATATCATTATCCTTCTGCAAGGGAATAGTGAAGCTTTCCACTTCTGACGCAAGTAGTTTGAAGTTATTTTCAAAGATCATAGACAACATTTGTGGTTTGTAGTGGCGTTCACTATTACCAGAATATGTCTGTCTATCTGCCTCCAGTAATATCTCACTGCAGGATCACAGACATCCACATTTATTCCCAAATGGACAATTGTCTGATTCAGACACAGATGCAGAGGACACTGGATTACACCCTAGGCTGATTTTTTTACAGAATGAACAGAGGATGAATCTGTTCCCAGTCAGGAATGTTCTCTTCCTGGGTGTACTCCTAGACACCAGCTCAGCAGTTTTACCTACAAGAAAAGGTAGGGTTCCTTTCAGCCTTTTTCTAGGACATGCTAAAGAAATCAGTGATGACAGCCAGAGAGCTTATGAGCATTCTGTACATCATGGCATCTCCCATACTCATGGTTCCATTAGCCAATCTGCACATGAAAGAATGTCAGTGTTACTTAAATAATATCAGGGACCAACACTTTAATTTCCTGGAACATATCATCCCATTCACAAAATGTATAAAACGGTAACTGGAGTGCTGGATTCACTAAGTTAGAAATAATGAGGACATGTCTTTCAGAGCACCCTGTAAAGCAGATCTTAATCAAAGACACCTCAGACATAGCATGGGAACACATACTAAGACTCTCAAAGTGCAGAGCACCAGGAATCACAAGACAATACCACATGTAGTGTATAGACAAATAAGGTGGGACACACACTTCCCGGCTATGCAGGCTAGCCAATCAGGGTTTAGAAAGGGCCCTGGAGTACAGTGTCCTCCTGAAGGCTACATGTATACAAGCCCAGGAGAGTTCCATGGTAGACCATTTGGAAGGAACCTCCATATATCCACATGAGTAGATGCTGGACAGAAATGCATGCTTAGATCTTGAAAACAGATAGGGTGTGCCAAAGGTAGACACCTTTGCTTATCTGAGCAAAAAGCAGCCAATTAATTTATGGTCCAGAACTCCTGAGATGCTTGTTCAATGGTTGCTTTCTCCCCAGATTGAATGGATCTATTTCTCTGTGCTTTCCTTCCATAATCTTATTCCCTAAAAGTAGTTCAGGAATTGAAGGAAGATATTCAAAAAATGATTCTAATTACCCCATTCTGGCTTAAGCGCATAGCTCTTCCACCTGATTGAGATGATAAGGGAAACAATCCTTTTCTGCAGCCTCAGCATAATGACCTTCTGACAGAGTTCAAGAAGTCCCTAATACTCCCCCAGCTGTCAACACTTAAAATAGCAACTTGGAAGATAGGATCCTGTTCCACTTTGGCCACCTTTTTCTGAGGCTGTGCTAAAAAATCACAAGAGTAGCTAGAAGGCCAGACACAAGGAAATTATTTGTTGCTAAGTGGAAAAAGATTCTGCCTCTGTGCCAAAGGATGAACCACTATCTACGGCAGGTGGAGGTGCCTGTATAACTCCAGGGTTTGTTAGAGCTATTTTGATCAGCTTTAGCCTATGCCTATGTGAAGGTACATCCCTTGGCTGTTTCAACATGCCTGCCTATTTACATCCCTCAGTACATACACACACAAACTGGTGTCCAGACTTCTAGTGATTCAATTCTTGAAAGAGAGTGGCCTCAGCCTGGAACCCTAGTTCTTGTCTATGAAAAACTGTCCTTAGCAGATTTTGAATCGGCTGCTTCTGCACCTCTGACATTTCTTACCTGGAAAACAGTTCCTGACGATTGTTACCTCTGCTGGCAGTGTCTCAGAACTACAAAACTTCTGTTCCATAAAGATAGGATGAATCTGCATACTAACTTCTCTTTTATAACAAAAGTCATTACAATGGTAGTTATGAACCAAACTGTTCAACTACCAGTTTTCTTCCCTCTTCCCCAGAATAAGAGAGAAAGTATCCTGCACTCCTTGGTTGTGCATAGGTAACTGAGGTACTATCAGGACAGAACTAAACCTCTCAACGTTTGTCTCCTTTGCGAAAACCAAGCAAGGGTTGTAAGTGGCAAAGTGGCCAGCACATTGAATTAACTTGTAAAACACATATACATATTATGACTAGATAGTAAGCTAACCACCCACTCTGAATGCAAGAAATTTGGGAATCTTCCCTATAATTTATGTCTGCAAAAGTGACCCACGAAGAGCATAGTACAGCTGTGTAGGCAACTTACCTCAACTGTAGATGTTTCAGTGTAGTCACTGTTGCAGTCCTGTTTCTTTCCTTCCTTCCCCTCTGTTGTAGTGGGGCTATTAAGGTCTGGGTTGGGTACGTTCAGTCCTGTACTGTGCTCAACCTCCCTCCTTCTTCATGTTCCCTAAAGATTTATATTGTCTGTTACAGTCTGCACCCAGGAGTGAGTCAAACCACCCCACTCTGATATAGGCATGATTCTGCTTAGGAGGCCAATACATATGCATGGCTTTGCAACATGGGGACAAGAAAAAAGCAAATAGTATGAGTAAAACTTCCAGTATGGCGTGACTTGATATGGCAGCACTGCCACTTTGCTCCAAGCTTTTATGTGAATTTAGTTAGATTTGAGCTGTCAGGACTTCTAAGGCCACATGCACTGTTAGCTTTATATTCATGCCAGTCTTTCCAGGGATTGTAATGTGATTTGATGAGGAGAAAGGGAACTAAAACAGTAAAGTTGAGATTAGCTCTCTCGTTGATATCTTGACCACATTACCCAGTATGGCAGGCAAGTAAGTGCCATATCTCAAAGAAGGGAGCTTACCTGAGAATAAGATTTACCCATAAGGATGTCTTCTTAGAACAAGGTGACCAACGGTCTCAGTTTTTCCAGGACAGTCCCAGTTTGGAAGTCTCTGTCCTGGAATCCCAAACATTGTCTTTGGGACGCAGAAATATCCTAGTTTAGTCTGAATGGTTTCCAGCATTTGTAGTGCTGCTTCAGTGAGTAAACCAAAACAAAAAGTTCAGGCAGTTTCATGGACGACAAAAGATTCTGTTAGGTCCACAGTCAGAATATAGAAAAGGCAGGTGGTGGGAGAGTTATATCCATGATAAGAAGAGGAGCTCCTTTAGTAGTCCAAGAAGAAAAATATAAGCTGGGCAGGTATGTATCGATCTGTGTCTATTGGATGGCAAAGCAGATTACTTTAGCAAATGTTTACTTGCCCCCCCAAAACAAATTTAAATGAAATAAAATGAGTGTTGTCGACTGTTAGGTATGCAAACCTCTTGATGCTGCTGCCAGGGATTACTCTCACTCACCTCTCTCTCTCTCTGACACACACACACACACACACACACACACACACACACACACACACACACACACACACACACACACACACACACACACTTCCTCATTCATACATGCATTCACTCACACATGATCGCTGTCACTCTCCCGATCTCTCACACACACAGTCACTCCTTCATTCATACATGCAATCACTCACACATCGCTCTCACTCTCTCCCGATTTCTCACACATACACTCATTTCCTCATTCATACATGCATTAACTCATGATTGTTCTCACTCTCTTCTGATCTCACATACACAGTCTCTCGCTCTCACTCTCTCTCTCTCTCTCGATCATACCTCTTAACCTCAGATTTTCACAGAATGTCAAGATTTTTGAATCATGTTTTAAGTCTGTTCCTCATAAAACTTGTGATCTTCTTGTATGTCATTAAGGGTTGAAGTCACTAAATAACTAGACATTTGAGTGTCATATCCTTCTGGTAATTCATGTTAACATAACACCTTTTATTCTAGCAGCTTTCTAAGTTTATATTAGCAGTATTTACAATTTATCCATATTTTTGGGCCTTTGTCCTCCCATTATTTTTGGCTTTGTCCAGATTTCTTGTGCCGGGAACTTGATAGGTATGCTCTTAACTGTGCAGATTTTTGCTTCATATTTTTGGTCCCTTTCTCACAAAATTATGGTTTTCTAGCAAATAGTTGGCAAATCATTGAGTATTCGAGTCAGAAAATATTGACAGACATTTGAGTTTCAGACTTAATACCTTTCAGAAAATTTGTGCTAATGTAAAACCTGTTATTTATAAACTTTCTAAGTATGTAAAAGCAATATTTAAAAAGTGTCCCTATTTTTGGGCTTTTGCCCCCCCCCCCCCATTATTTACTGCTCTGTGACCCTTCCTCACCCAGAATCACACCATGTGGATTCCACGGAATGTGTTCTGTGTAACAGACACACTGGTAATGAACAGAGAAATAAATGATTTTCTCAGCAAATTACCCATATAGTCAATTCCCTTGGTGCAGAATGTCCAGAATGTCCAGATTTTTGCCTCATATTTTTGGTCTGCATCTGAGCCCCATAAAAATTGTGGTTTTCTGGTAAATCACTGAGGACTGAAGCAAATAAATAATGTCATGCTTTTAAATTGTAGGCTTCATGTCCTTTAGAAAATGCACACTAATACAAAATCCTGTTATTCTAGCAACTTTCTAAGGTTCGAAAAGGAATATTTCAAATCTGTCCCTACTTTTGTAAAGATGTCCCCCAGAATTTTTGAATTTAGTGTTGCAAGGCATGTTCTACTTGTAGGGCGCAGGGATCATTGTAGGGCTGTAGACCTATAAATAGGCTGCAGCTTAAGTGTCCCAGTTTAGGTCATGTAACAAAATGGTCACCTTGTCTTAGAAGTGTGGAAAATTAATTGTAAGTGGGAAGACTACATGCAGGAGAATGATAACAATGTTCAGGAGATTACTGAAGTAACATTCTACTGAACATTCTGAGGTCCTGCAGTCCCTTCTTCAGGAAAATCAGGAGCCTAAAGCTAGAGTTGAGGCATCAGAGGCTAAAATGATGGCTGTTGCTGTGACTGACTTTTAGTATCTGGTCAGGTGGAAGAATCTAAGGATTAATGGTATATCTGAATGGAAGGAGTTGAGCAGCTGCAAGAACTTCATAAAAACATGTCTCACGGAAGTGACTTCCCTGAGCCAAGAAGAACTTCAAATCAAGAGAGTTCATTGCACCTGATGGGTTCCTCAGAGAGAGGGGGCAAGCACAGCTTCAGACCCATAGTGGTCTGCTTTGCTACATTCTGAAGGAAAGAATTTTGTCCAGAGTCTGGAGACCAGTGCTGACTGTGTGATGTGCAGATTTCGTGATGCATTTCGGTCTGGATTTGTCTATGGTGACTAGGAAGGTGATGGGCATAATTTTATCTGGTCCAAAGGCTCTGTTGACTTAAGGGGGTGAAATTTAAAATGATATACCCTTCTTTTCTAAAGATCCTTTCCCCTAATGGTTTCCAGACCTTCTCATCAGCAGAAGAGACAACGGTTGCATCAACAGGACCAGCAGAAAGTTCTCAACTGACTGTGACCAAACTACCAGCGAATAATACTAGCCTTGATGAGTAGTGGGTTCCAGAGTTGGTATTGAAAAATGGTAGAGATCTTTTCCAGTTTTTACCAGGTGTAAGAGAAAGTGGACATCATTCAGGTATAGACAATAGACAGGCAGCTTCTGGAAGGGAACCAACCATCCAAGTCTCGGATAACAACTCAGAAGTAACTGGCCTTTTACAGGCGTATCAATATTCTTCAGGGACTAGTTTGTGTCTGTGTATGTTCTCAGATAACCTGGCAAGGTTTTGGTTCTTCTGCTTAGCTTTATGGCTTGCATGAAATCATTTTCTGAAGCAAAGCACATTTTCAAGGGAACTTTTCCTAGTTTTGTGTGTGTGTGTGTCTCGCCCTTTTTTTTTTTTTTTTTTTTTACATGGTTGGGCTCAGTCTACTAGGGGTTTCCCTATTTCCCTATGTTCTGTAGCATATTCATGCTCAGCTCTGCAGCATAGTTACTTTTGAGATCTGTGTGATGTTCTTATTGTGTCTGGGGGGTTGATTTCTGTCTAGCAGCAGTGATGAGCTAGGTAGGTTTGCCGATAATAGCTCCATTACGCACCACCCTGGATGGACAGTAGCAAACTCCACCCCTGCTTGTCCCATCCCATGAATAAACAACTTGCTTGACAGGAAGGACCTTTCACATTCAAAAAATAAACAAAAATAAAGGGAAGTATATGACAATGGAAAAAGGTGAATTCTCATTTAAAACAATACCATTAGCACACATTTTTTTTGCCATCACCATTTATCACCTTGGCTATGAGGTTATGAAATAAAACATTTATCATTTAACACTCTGATGCACCATACCAAAGTTTAAGAAATGCTTTATTATTACAAAGTGATTTGTCCCCTAATAAGTCTATATTTGGCAGTCTACAAACCTTTATTTATAACAATTTTTTTACTCTGATATTATTACAAATCATGCTGACAACACATTATGTTTTTAATAATATTTATTTTATTGCACACCATAGAGCAGTAAAAGAAATTATCCTTACAAATACCCAAAGCAAATAGCCTGTTAGCTAGTATTTTCTTTGCTTAGCTGCCAATCCTCCTAATATTCCCTGATGTGTGTCATAATGGTGTTGAAGGCATCATCCTAATTTCTGATCACCAATCATGCCATATTAACTCATCCAGATAGGATGTTATGATGTGAACATATATACCGTTCAGTCCAGTTGTGTTTTAACAGCAGCCGAACAGTCGATATTGCAAAAAGGTTTGACTTTTATTCCCTCTTTTAGATGTGATTTAAGTGAATTCGTCATTGATCTAAAATGTTTTGGTCGAAATGTTACATTGAAGAATATATTTGGTAATAAACAGGAGCTCAACAAGAAACCAAGAAAACCTAGCACATTTGTACCTGTTAGCCACCCGGCAATTGAGTTATTTACAAGATTATGTACCAATGAAGTAGAGAAATTGAGGTTGGATCCCCGTACCAAACATTTCAGTAACATAACCTCAGGAGAGAGGGAAGCTATTTAGCATTTACAACAGAATAGAGAAGTTATACTGAAACCAACAGACAAAGGTGGAGCTATAGTAGTCATGGATTCCTCATGGTATTTCAGTAAAATGGAAGAAATGTTAAAGGATTCGAAAACTTATACTGCTGTTACACCTTTGGATGTCAATCGAGCTATTCATAAAGTTAGATCATATCTACATGATATGGTTTTACAAAGGCAAATTGACTTAGATCTATTTAACTTCCTAGATGTCACCAATCCTACAGTTCCCAGTATTAATGGCTTACCGAAGATACATAAAAAGCTTCAAGATCCACCATTACGTCCTATTGTTTCCGGCCAAGGTTGGATTACAGAAAATATGTCTTTATTTGTAGAAAGAGAACTGAAAGAAATTTTAAAGAATCATGGTACAGTGTTAAGAGACACAGATGACTTCCTTCATAAACTGCATCCAGTGATGGAAGCAATAATGGATAAATCTAGCCTTCTTCTTACCACATTAGATATCAGTAGTCTTTTTACTACCATACCGAATGAAGCAGGTATAAATTCAATAAGAAAATTAATATCTGCAAGGAAGAATGCATTAGAGACTCGAACTATTTGTGACCTACTTGAGTTGATTCTGGAGAATAACTTTTTCTTATTTGGTGAACAAAACTATTTACAGAAATGGGGGGTTGCCATGGGCACCCCCTGTGCCAATAGTTATTCGAATCTAGTTCTAGTTCAACAGGAGTTGGAATTTGTTTTAAATACTGACAACCCATGGTTCAATAACATTCTGTACTATGGGCGTTTTGTAGATGACTTGTTCATCTTATGGAAAGGAAGTACAGAGCAATTTCAACTCTTCCATAATTTGAATACAACCACCTCGTTCTTGACTTTTAGCTCCAACTATTCTAAACACACAGTAAGTTTTTTGGATGTTAATGTTATGCTCAATGAAATAGGAGAACTAGAAAATGATCTACACAGGAAAAGTACCTGGCGTAACCATTATCTGCTGAAAAGCAGTATGCATCCTAGACATATTTCCAGAAACATCATGAGAAATGAAACTAATAGGATTTATAAACGTTGTAACCGAGAGGACACACATAATAGAGAGGTGAGTCTTTTACAGGAAATTTTGAAAGAAAGAGGCTATAAGGGTAAAGACTTGAGGTTACCAACACAGGAAAAGGAAGATAGGAAGAAGGATAAAGATACACTGACCAGATTTGCTCTAACTTATAGCACGGATATCTATCACATTCAGCAAATAATCCAACAGTTTTGGCCCATTTTAACACAATATTCCCAGTTGAAAGATATAGTGGGAGAAAGACCACGTTTCTGCTACAAAAACAAGAGGAAGCTGAAAAGATTATTGTGCACAAATACACAAAAGACAAAGCGGATTCAAGGACAGAAGGGGACTTTCATGTGTAGCAATTGCAATATTTGCACTCTGATAGATAGTAGCAACAAGTTTGAGCATCCAAGAACGAAGAGACTTTATATATTTGATGTCAAAGCAACCTGTACCACGAGCAATGTTGTTTATCTGGCTACATGTAGATCATGCCAGTCATTTTATGCAGGCAAAACTAACCAAATGCTTAAGAAACGCATACAGAGGCATCAAAGGGACATCAGCCAAGATGTTCATAATGCCCTAGCTAATCATGTCAGTCAGCATAAAGATCACTGGTTTTCATATAAAGCTATAGAGACCATACATATTGACCCAAAAAAAGGGGATATTGAGAACATAACTGAACTTAGGGAAACCAAATGGATAATAAACCTTAGAGCTAATTAACATCCGGGGTTGAAAATTGTTATACCGTTGAAACCTGTCTTGAAGAGATCGACCATGAGCTAACGAGATCATAAGTGATGAATGATAAGTATCTGGAGAGACATGGTGGAATCTTAGTAAAAGTTCCCTTTGATCTTGAATGGATGGGATGAAGTCAGTAACTTATATATACTGACTTTGGATGGATGAAATGAAGTCTGAAACTTGCATACATTGCTAGAGTGAAATAACATACCTATACTCTTCTCAGGTAAAACTTACAGGCAGTCACCATGTGAATTTATCGAGGTACAAATGTGGCCATGCAAGACATGGAGCCTTGACATTTATTGTCACGTAATAATTGTCTTGCTATATTCCTGTCTTGGGAAATGAAATTTTAGTAATGCCATTGCCTATTTTTTATTGATAGCGATGCTTACTACTATATATATTATTTTTTGTCATCCCCATCACTGGACATCAGAGATATGTGAAAAACATCTTTTGGGTTAATTAGATTAAAGAAAAGAAGTTTCATAATAGGAATTTATGAAAGTCAGCAGATTTGTTTTTTGCCGCTCCTTGGAAGCCACTATTGGCTACTTAGATCATTCATTTATTGTTCGTGTCATTTTTCTCTGTTGAATATTAGAAATATGTAAAGAACTGCTTTTGGGATTATTTGACAAGTTTTTCAATAAGAATACATGAAGGCTAGCAGAATTGTCTTCTGCTGTTTCTTGGAAGCCACTATTGGCTGTTTAGTTCACCTATTTTGCATATTCTGACTCCAATACATTAGTGTGAGGCATGCTTCTAAGTATGCATGAAAGCTAGCTGCTTCATCTGTTACTTCTTTTGGAAGTGCTCTTGGTCACTAACATCACCTACTTTGCATATTTCATTAGTACTGAACATTAGCCAGCTGTGTGAGGCATCCATATAAAAAATGGGATTGTTAACCCAGTTTATGCAAATCAGATGGAGAAATCCAAACATGGATTGGCTGGAACGTTGGTGTTGATATTCTCATTGGGTGAATAATTCTGACTGGCTTATATATACAGATGACTGTCCCATTTGATTATACGATTTGAAGAAGAACTATTCAAAAGCGCTTTCGTTGGACAAGGGACTTCATTTTTATTATTTTTATTATTTTTGTTCTTATTTTATTTCATTCTTTTTATTAAATTCTGGATTTTAACAGAACCTTTATTACTGGATTGCACAGACAGTTTATTTGCTTTTCAGCACAGTGTTAGCCTGGGTGAATACTGGACCTATCTTTCTAAACACATATCTGGATATTCCAAGATTCAAAATGTTGATTCTGCAGCAGCTTCTGCCCATGCTGGGCAAGAAGGCTTAGCTTGTGACTTTAGACCTAAAAGAGGCATACCTGCATGTCCCAATCAGTCAATCATGCAGAAGATACCTCAGATTCATAGCTGGCTCAATGCAGTACCAGTTCTCTGCACTGCCCTTTGGCTTATCTACTGCGCCCAGGGTCTTCACAAAATGCCTGACTCCAGTAATTGCATTTTGCAGACAAAGAGGAATACAATATATGCTTACTTTGACGACTGCCTTATTCAAGCAGATAACAAGGACATTCTACTACAGCATCTGGCGTTTGTAAAAAGATTACTAACATGCCTAGGGTACACAGTAAATGAAAAGAAATCAAAACTAGTTCCCTCTCAAGAGATAATATTCCTGGGTGCAAGCTTAAATACAACTACCCAGATGGCTTATCTCACGCCAGACAAAGGCAACTGACTACTTATTTCAAAATGTTGGCAACAAAGACCCAGTTATCTGCAAGAAAAATTCTGCAGGCTTTGGGATTCATGGCATCCTGCATTCTGCTAATTCCATATGCAAGACTGCATATGAGGAAACTTCAGTGGTATCTAAAAAGTGTTTGGACACAACATTGCCACAGCCTGGAAACGATTACCCTCTTTCCCTGCCTGCAACAGGAGTTTCGATGGTGGGCAAAGGCCTGTCACCACAACAAGGTGAAGCCATTCGCTTTACCCACAGCCAGGCAAATATTAACAACAGATGCATCAGATTATGCCTGGGGGACCCACATGGCAGGAAGATGTATTCAGGGCACATGGTCCGCAAGCCAAATGCATCTACATATCAACCAAAAAGAGATGCTAGCTGTTAGGAATGCCCTGACAGCCTTCAAGGATCTGCTTCATCTGGGACAACTACTGATAAAGACGGACAATACTACAGTCATGGGGTAGATAAACAAGCAGGGAGGCACTCATTCCTATCCCCTATGCAGACTAGCCATGACTTTGTGGGGCACAGCATTGACTTACCAAGTACATCTGCAGGCACAATTCCTGCCAGGAAAGGTAAATACTCTGGCAGACGAACTAAGCAGAAACCTCATGGATCCCCACGAGTGGAAATTGGATCCGCAAGTCTTCAGCATGATAACAAGGAATTGGGGATGCCCGGACATAGATCTGTTTGCCTCCCCTCACAACTGCCAACTACAGAGATTATGCACAAGGACTTATCACTAGCAAGCATGGAAAGTAGATGCTCTATCTTTCAGCTGGAAAAACTTAACAGTATATGCCTTTCCTCCACTGCATCTCCTCCCCAAGGTACTCCTAAAAGTCAGACAAGAGAAGCCAAAAATGATACTGATTGCCCCAGACTGGTCCCGCCAGCACTGGTACCCAATCCTAAGAAACTTGTCTCAATACCCAGCCTGGACATTACCTCAAATTCCACACTTACTGTCCCAACACAACAATCAGATCCTGCACAGCCAAACTCAAGACCTTAATCTGGCAGCATGGCGGATAATGTAGTCATTCAAAACACACCTCTCTCTAAAGCGGTGATGGATGTTATTTTGGAGGCCAGGAGGCCTACTACCAGAAAATCTTATGCTGAAAAATGGAAGAGATTCTGTGCTTGGAACGAGGCACAAGGGATTGGCATGACTGTACCAAATATTCCTCAGATTTTTGAGATGCTGGACAAAGGCCTATCCTTTTCATCAATTAAGATTCATGCCTCTGCCATTTCAGCTCATTACAATACAGAGCCACCTATTTTTTCTCATCCTTTATTAAGGCAGTACCTCAGAGGAGCCAAAAACTTAAGGCCTCCAAGGAGATCACCAATACCTGCATAGGACCTCAATTATGTCTTGGAAAAACTCACCCTGCCTCCTTTTGAGCCAGCCACTACAGCTGATATAAAATTTTTATCATGAAAAACAGCTCTGCTCCTAGCAATAACCTCTGCAAGACAAGTCTCAGAACTACAAGCAGTCATGGCTGTGGAACCTTTTATCATTTTCCATCCAGATCGGGTTTCTCTGAGGACAAACCCGACATTTATGCCCAAGGTAGTGTCCAGTGTGGCCCTTAACCAAACTATTCATTTGCCTACCTTTTACCCAAACCCACAGAATAAGGGCAAGAGACTTCTGCATTCTTTGGACATACACAGGCAACTGCGCTTCTACTTGGACAGAACCAAAGCTTTCAGAAAGACTGAGCAATTACTAGTGGCATATGCTGCAGGATCACAAGGAAAGACTATCTCAAAGCAGACAATCTCAAAGTGGATAGGCCACTACATTCGTTTCTGCTATTCACAACATGGCAATTCAGTGCCTAAGGGAATTAGGCCACATTCAACCAGAGCAGCAGCCACTTCAGCAGCCTTCCTCAGAGGAGTACCAACCAAAGACATTTTAGAGGCTGCAACCTGGAGTTCAGTGCACACGTTTACAAAGCACTATCACTTACCACTCTACTCTAAATCCAGGGCAGGCTTTGCCACTGCAGTTCTACAGGGACTCATAGCCGCTCCTAATCCTATTTAGCTTCAGCCTCCCAACCTTAGCTTTGGGATTCAACCCAATTGTAATGACTGCAACAGTGAAACACGATGAACATAGTACAGTTGTGTACTTACCATAAATGTAGATGTTCGAGTGTATTCACTGTTGCAGTCCAGATTACCCTCCCACCACCACCCTTATCTTTGCTGGAACTTATCTGTACTTCTCTATTCTATACAACCTATGTGGTGTATTTGCTTGTAGATGAAGGAAAAATTTACCTTGGTGCATGCATGCTTTATTGACATATTTTAGCGTACCCTTTTGGGGGCACCTGACATCTGGGGCAAGAAAAACTGAAGAAAATGGCGTTGGCTGCATCTTTTATACCCCTGGCGCACTGACGTCAGGGAGGAGGCGACAGCAACTGACGCCGGGCCTAGACTTTGGAATTCAGGCCGACTGCGGGTAGCCTGCCAGCAGGATAACCCAATTGTAATGACTGCAACAGTGAATACACTCGAACATCTACATTTATGGTAAGTACACAACTGTACTTTGCCTTCCAAATAGCCTTATTGGTGTAAGACATGATTGATAGCAGTATCCAAGTCAGCATTTTCAAGGATAAATGTGTCCTGTGCATCACTGATTTTATATGTTGCGTGAATAAAGATATAGGGGTCATATCACTAGGGTGGTAATTTGCAATATAACTCCATTTGTCATCAATGTACTTTGTAATAATGATGCACCAAACAATAGGACTAGCTATTCATTGTTGATTTTCAGAGAGATCTTAAGGAATGTTGTGTTCTACATGTTAAATTATTTATTGTTCTACCTTTATATTATTTATCTCCTACTGCTAACAATGCTTACAACAAATCCAGCAGTATCTAATAAAATTTTATGGTAGAGGGCATTTGCTCCTATGCTGAAAAAAATCATCTGGTAAGTAGTTGCAGGTAACTTGCAGGGAGCACTTGCTGACCCTGGTAGTTAGTGTTGCAGTCACTAGACTGGGAATGTAATCTCCACAATACAATTTACTGGTTTGCACCAAACAAACTCATTGCTTGCTCACTGTGCTTTTCTGTCTAAGTCTTGTAAAACAGTGAAAAGGTATGTGCTGAATGATCCTTAAAATTGTAAATTTGTGAGTTGATAAAGCATGCACATCCATCTTTAACAGCTCTTGCAATCAGTGGTGTCAGTCATTCTAGTGACAACCAGAGCTGTGCAAAAAAGTCCATTGTGGTGCTCATTTGAGATATCGCCAAGTTCTCACTTATAGGTTTTTCAGTAGGCTCGCTGTTTGTGCTTGGCTAGGTTAGACCTGAAACGAGGTTTAGAGACTCTGTGGAGTGTTAGACAGTTGCTGTGGCCTTCTGATGTTATACTTTATTTTGACCTCGTAGTTGACAGGATGCATTTTTGGTCAGGAAAGGGGTGGAGTCTAGGCCATCTGAGAGACAAGTACTGACTGTGTATATAGGAAGGTCCTGCATTCACCTCTTTATAGGGTTTTTCACAGTAACCTACTTCGAACAAGACTGCATGTTGACAGTGCATAGTTAGTATAGGACACTGTTTTTGACAGTAGGGGAACCTTGCAATATACCTGGAGCCTGAGTTTAGATTTGCTGCTTTACGACTTGCTTTTCTATTGGTGAGTCTATTTGATGCAGACTGGCACAGAGTACTGGAAGTTGATTAACTTGAGGCATAATTTGCATGTATTTATGGCTCTGGACAAGATCAAGATGTTACGAACAAGAATGTTTCTACCAGTTATTAAGGGGGGGGGGTTTCTTGTGATATTAGTAGTAGGCCAATTGTGGTTGCTACGGGATATAAGTAAGTCTTGGCATTTTGTTGTTTCCCATTTGCCCTGACAGTTCATTTCTTCCTGGCTGATCTACAGATGTTACTTGGGGGGCTGGGGTTAATACCGCCGATTGCTGTTTTTTTTTCCATTGCTCTCCTCTGGAGAGAGGATGTGAGAGATCAGAGGTAAGCAAGTCATGGTAATAGGGACATTTTGCCCACTTCTTGGAAGTGTACAAGTGACGTATATAGTGTTCCATAGCACGTGTTGGGTTTGGGGGGGGTTTATTATGTTACCAGTTGTGCAGTCAGGTGTGTTATATGGCTAGTACAGACAGGAAAGTAAGGGCCACATTGTAAATTGGAGGCTTTTGGGTGGAAGAGTAGATTAAATATATGTTAATGAGTCCCACCTCAGTGGATATCCTGGGTAGGAATATGGTGGTGTTTGAGTGTCCACAGAGGGACAAATCACCCCTCGCACACTTTTTTAGGACAATGCATTGATGCATGTGTTCTTTGATTCACCTTCCTGATTGTATTCAATTATATTCCCTGTATAATACAGCACCACTTGTTAGAGGGTGTTTTAAATTTGTAGTTGTGAACATTTTTCCAGTAAGCAGTGAAACAAAACGTAAGAAAAATTAATGGCAAAACAGAACATTTCAACCATAAAAGGCCACTTAAACTTCTGTCATTACAGTCCACCACTATCAGTAAATATGCACAATATCTACAGAAACATCATCTGAATGATTCCACATTAGAGATCTGTAACTAATGAAGAGCTTTCTGCTGTCAAATAACTTTACATTTTAGTGTTTCATGTACAAATTCAGTGCTTGCTGCTCTTGAAAAATAAATTGCCTATGTTACATAAACAAATACAAAAGCAAAAAATTTGGTAAGCTGGTAATATTGCAGGAGGGAATGGCTGAAAAATAAACAGCAATTTCATAGCTGATAGGCATCTCATCCAAAGGAGGGATACATCCAGGAGTGCAGCACCCACATCCCTCTTTAAAGAACACTGCAGTATCAGCAGTCCATCTACATGGTTTGGGAGTAGAACCCACAGCCTTCTGTACTAAAGGCAAGTATGCTACCTGTTGTGTTACTAACATTTCTTTCAAATTCTATAGCACAAACACTGGCAGCCATTTACTAAACAAAACAATTGCACATTTAAGACAGACTTGGCATGAGCAACAGTAAACTTCTTTTCCCTTGAAACTGTCAGTTCCTTGAAAATACACTGAAACTCAGAACATGCAATGATATTCATTTCCTTGAAAACACAATAAAACTAATTAAAAAAAAAATCCAATAAAACTCACACTCCTTGAAAATGCACCCCTGATAATTAAGTGAGCAGTCTGGTAATTTGTGTAGAGGGCTCAAGCTCTTGTTCCCTGTAACCAAGGTACAAGGCTCGAGTCTGAGCAAGTTAATTAACTGAACTGTCAGCCTAACTAGGGCATTAGAAACACAAACACACACACACACACACACACACACACACACACACACACACACACACACACACTTTTCTTTGTTCACTTACTGGGCTCGCTCGCGCGTCTGTTTCACAGAGTTGTTGTAGTTCACCACATTTGAATTCTGCATGAAAAGCAGTAGCAGGAAAGGGAAGGGAAAGTTAATTGTGTGTGCATCACAAACACAGAGTGTGGCCATATGCATGTGTCATAGTAAAGACGCACACAAAGTGCATCCTTAAAGAAGAAATGTAATTTTTTAAAATTGTTATAATTAAAATTGTTGTGGCATTCTCTGGCCAGTGGGCCACCCACCTGCTTAAGTCGCCTAGTGCTGGATCCATTTCTGCTTCTCTTTGTACCATTTGAAGCTAGGAAATAGTTGACACAGACCTGACGTGGATCAGCCTTTCATATTCCATGAGCTAATTTTGAGTCTGTCCCATTGGCGGGATTGGACTTGTGCATTATCCTGCAACCATTCCCAGCCCCCCTGGCTGCATCTCATTTACTGCTCAGGAAAATTTGTGAAACAAAATGCTGATATAGTGGCTTGTATAACCCAAAACGTTACTTTAAAAACCAGATACTTTAGTCTTCTATGACTAACACAACTGTTGTATACTGTGAGTACCCTTATGCACCTCTACTTTCTGTACCAGACCATAGTGTTACATGTAGTGCTGCTTCAGCTGATGTAAGATGTGCTGCAACAGTACATAATTTTCCAAAAGCAATAATTATAATTTAATATAAAGTGACGAGTGCATGTTTTTTTCCGGGAATATACATGGCTCATTAATGTTAATTATTTGATGTATTACCTCAGTTACAGCTGGAATGCCCTGATGATGTGTACTGCTTCCAGTTTTGTCCAAGTGATCCAAACATTATTGCTGGAGGTTGCATAAATGGACAGGTACTTATTTATTGAATTATTACTGTATTTTATATGACTTTGTATATGTTTCATGCTTGTAAGGATGGAGTCATGAAATATTTTTTTTAGAAGTATAACCAAAACACACACATAGGTTCATAGGTAAGTACTAGGCTATCTGCCCAAGGGCATTTATAAGCCTAGCCAGAATGTGTTGGCTTTCGCCACCCCCTTAGATTAGTTCCCTGTGCTTCTCTCCAGCAGAGCCATTAGTTCCTTGCTCCACTGTTCAGCAGAGCCACTGCAGTGATCCCCAGGGTAAATTTTCTGTTTCCCATCCACGCGTCAAGGTTTCTCTTGAAGAGTGTTAGTGAGGGGCTCTGCCTGATGTATATTGGAATCCTGTTCCAAAGCATGGGGAGTCTCTGGGACAGGAATTTATCCCTCCAGGATGTCCTATTTATCGTTGTGGTGAGGTTTATATCTCTAGAGCGTGTGGCTCTCTGGGATTTGTTTTTTTTTAGGTGGAGCATGTCCATCAATTCTGGGTTGGACATGGCCTTGTATGTCAGGCAGAGATCACCTCTGAGTAAACGGTATGCAACTGAGTACAGCTGGAGTTTCTTGAGTCGGGCTGCATAGGGCATCTGTTTGAGGCCAGTAGTCCTCTTGGTGAGGTACTTTTGTGGTCTTTCCAGCTGTTGCAAGTGTCTTGTAAGGTACATCCCAAATGGGGCGTTGTATTCTACGATGGGTGTAATGGATGATGAGTAGAGAGGCACAATAACCTCTTTTGTTCTAGATGCCAACCCTTGTGTGATTAGGTGGGCCACATAGAAGGATTTTCTAACCACTTTGGCAATATGATTATCAAAGGAGAGATTACTATCTACTTGGGTCCCCAGATCCCTGATTACATTTTCTGTATTTAGGGGACTACCACCTTTGTGGTAGTTCGTGGGTGCTTTGTTTTTTCCAAAGGGGATGACTATGCACTTTTTGGCATTTAGCTTGAGGCCATGATTTTGACACCAGGTATCTATCTCAGTGAGACCCATCTGGAGGGTTTCTGTATCAGCCGGAGAATCAATTATGGCCCCTAGTTTGCAGTCGTCTGCGAACTTGGTCAGCCGTAGTCCTCCTATGATTGCCTGTACCTCTGAGAAGTATATACCGAACAGGAGGGGTCCTAGGACTCAGCCCTGGGGGATGCCACTTGTAACCGGTTTAGAGTCGGATGTAGAGCCTGCAACTCTCACCATGTGGTTCTATCCATGAGCCAGTTGGCAACCCATCTCGTGATGTAGGGGTTTATGTTCAAGCTGGTGAGCTTGTCTGTAATACTAGAATGAGGAGTGGTGTCAAAAGCCTTTGCGGGATCTAGGCAGGCTGTGTGGACCTCCTTTCCCTCGTCTAATGCCTTGGTAACCATCTCAAAGAAGTCCACCAGGTTTAGAAGACATGATCTGCCCTTAACAAAGCCAAACTGGGTAGGGTCCAAGATATGGAGGTTCCCAATGTCTCTGTTAATGAGTTCCATGATGATGCGTTCCATAGCCTTGCAGACCAGGCTAGTCAGGCTTATAGGGTGATAGTTCCCAGGGCCCGTTGTGGACTCCACCTTTGTGGAGCGGGATAATTGTCGCTATGCGCCACTCTGTGGGTATGTCGCCTGTAGAGAGGCTGAGTTTGAACAGTGTGTTTAGGTGAGGGGTTAGTTCATTTTAGGGCTCTTGTAAGACACAGCCTGGGACATCGTCCGGTCCCATTGAAGCTGTGTTTTTGGCTTTGGATAGGGCTGCTTTAACTTGTGTGTCGGTGATTGATGGGGCCCTACATTCTTCTGGTATGGTTATGGGCCCTTTAGGGGGTGAGAGGAGGGTGAAGTTTGCACTAAACCTGTCTGCCAGAATGTTGGCAATATCAGTCGGTTATTTTGTGCCATTCTGCACTAACTCAGAGCAGATCTGAGAGTTTCCATTTAGGTTCTTGACATAGCTAAAGAACGCTTTGTGGTTATCTTTGGAGTCATTGGCAATTTTTCTTTTGAAACTAACCTTGGTTGATTTAATGAAGGATCGTAGTTTCTTGCTGATACTGATCAGGGATGTCTTTCCTTCTTGGGATTTTACTCTTTTCTGTACTAGTTTCCTCCTTCTGTAGTATAGCTTGTTTATGGCAGGGGTCCACCAGACTGGTTTCCTTTTCTTGGAGGAGTGAGTCTTGGTTTTACTTGGGATAGCATTATCCATGCATTCCTGCAGATGCTCATAGATTGCCTTTGTAAAGGTTTCAGCAGCTTGGACAGCATTGTCCTTTAGCATGGGGGCTATGAGCCTTTCCACCTCAGTCTTAAGTAACGTGAAGTTTGCTTTTGAAAAGTTTTTCATGGTAGTTTCCTTGATTGGGAGTGGGGGTGGAATGTGGATATCCAGAATGATTAGTCTATGGTCTGATCTAACCAGTGAGAGGCTGACCTCCGGTGTGGAACACTGGTCACCCATGTTGGTGATGACCAGGTCCAATATGTTGTTCCCTCTGGTGGGGGTGTTGACCAGTTGATCCAGGGCATTCAAGTTTATAAATTCTAGAAAGCATTGGGCAAGGGAGTTAGTACTTGAGTAGTTCTCCCAGTTTATGTTTGGGTAATTGAAATCACCCAGTATTAGGGTGATTGGTAGGACCTTCATATTTCCCAGTGTCTCCAGAAATCCGGAATGGGGGTCCTGGGCCATGGTGGGTGATCTGTAGCAAGCTACAATTTGGATTGTAGTTTTGCCTGTTGTTAGTTACACTTGGATGATCTCTGATGCATTGTGCTGCACCAGTAACCTGGAGGCGTGGGTATCCTTGATGAATATGGATACACCCCCGCCTTTTGTGTTTCGGTCCTGGTTCTCTGGCCGAAAGGTATGGTATGAGTTATAGCCTAGTAGTGCTGGGGTGCTCTCAAGAACCTTAAACCAGGTTTCTGTTACTGCACAGATGTTGATGTTCTCCATACTGAGGAGTGCTTCGAGTGTGTGCATTCTGAGGTTTAGACTTCTGGCGTTGAGTAGCATTACCCTCAGTTTTTGGTTACTTGTGCTATTTATGGTGGTGGGATTGTTTTTTGAGCCTTGCCTAAAAAAGGTACTATGGGGGCGGCAAGAGCCTTGGCCAGTATTCGAAAGCCTAAGGGTGACAGGTGCAAGCCATCTCTTGTGAAGCAATTGTGGCTTGTCGAGCATGTCATCCCAGGCGGACAGATACTGGATCCCCGTTGAATGACACCAGAAACTTAGCCAGTTGTTGAAATTGATCATTTTTTCTTTATACTGTGGCATCATTCTTGGTGAGGGCAGGATGCTACTCAGGGTCAGGGTCATACCGGCCTGGGCTACTTTATCAGAGAGCTCTTCCATGTCTCCTTTCACCCATAGCAACACAAAACACGCACCTACATTCATGGAGGCTCTCAATAAAAATCTGCTCAAGCATCAGAGACCTCCAAAGCAGAAACGCATGCAACCTCCATCCCCAAATGTCACATAGCCCACAAACTCAGTGTGCCACTCAACCACAGCCCATAAGTCATAATGTACCCAACACTCTAGTTGTAAGTGACTCTAAAGTCAGGCACACTAATGTTTCACTCACCAGGCTAAACAAGAAGAAAGTTACTGTCAGCTGCCTGTCGGGTGCCAGGATCCGCCACATAATGCACACACTTAAGTCACACCACTACAAGTACAAATATGACTCTGTCATTGCCCATGTTGGTGTGAATGACCTGAGACGTACCTCCCTGGACTACATGAAAAGAGACATGGAGGAGCTCTCCGATCTTTTAGCCCAGGCAGGTATGACCCTAGCCCTGAGTAGCATCCTGCCATCACCCAGAATGATACCACAGTACAAAGACAAAATGATTGACTTTAAGAATTGGCTAAGCTTCTGGTGTCATTCTAAGGGGATCCAGTATCTCTCTGCTTGGGATGACATGATCGACAGATCGCAATGCTTTGCCAGCGATGGCCTGCACCTGTCGCCCTTGGGATTCTGGATACTGGCTAAGGCTCTTGCCACCCCTATAGTGCCTTTTTTAGGCAAGGTTCAAATGACAAATTCACCACCTTAACAGGTGCAAGCAAGCAAAATCTGAGGGTAATGCTACTCAATGCTAGAAGTCTGAACCTCAAAATGCATTAATTCGAGGCACTCCTTAAAATGGAGAACATCGACATCTGTGCAGTGACAGAGACCTGGTTCAAGGCTCCAGAGAGCACCCTTGCATTACCAAGCTATAATTCATACTACACCTTTCAGCCGCCTAACCTGGACTGAAACACTAAAGGTAGAGGCGTATCCATATTCATTAAGGATATCCACACCTCCAGGCTAGTTGCTCAACATAATGCATCCGAGATTATCCAAGTGCAACTAGCTCTGGGCAAGACCGCAGTCCAAATTGTAACTTGCTATATATCCCCTACCTTGCCCCAGGATTCCCACTCCTCATTTCTTGATACACTGGAAAATATTAGTGTACAACCCAACACCCTAATAATGGGCGATTTTAACTACCCCACCATTAACTGGGAAAACTACTCATGTACCAACTCTTTTGCTCACCGTTTTCTGGAATTCATAAATTCCAATGCCTTGGATCAACTTATCCACACCCCCACCAGAGACAGCAATATCCTAGACCTGGTCATTACCAACATGGGCAACCGGTGTTCCACACCAGAGGCCAGTTCCTTGTTGGTCAGATCCAACCACAAGCTAATCAGCCTAGAAATCCACATTTCGCCCCCACCCCCCATTAGGGAAACCACCGTAAAAAAATTCTCCAAAGCCAACTTCACACTTCTTAAGACAGAGGTGGCAAATGTCACAACACCCATGCAGACAGACAATAGAGGTACGACTGCTGAATCCTACACAAATGCACTTTATAAGCACTTACACAAATGCATAGATTGTGCTATGTCTAACAGAACCAAGATGCTATTCTCCAAAAAAAGGAAGCCAATCTGGTGGTCCCCTACCATAAACAAACTCTACAACAGAAGAAAGAAACTGTTGCAAAAAAAGAGTAAAATCCCATGACTGGAAGAACTCTCTGGTCAGCCTCAGTAAGAAGCTGAGATCCCTCACAAAATCCTCCAAAGCTAGTTATGAAAACAAAATCACCACTGATTCTAAAGACAGCCACAAAGCATTCTATAGCTATGTCAAGAATCTCAATGGCAACACTCAGATCTGCTCTGAGTTACAGCACAATGGCACTAAATATACAGAACCAACTGATATTGCCAACATCCTGGCAGATAGGTTCAGTGCTAACTTTATCCCCCCTCACCCCCTAAAGAGCCCATCTCTATACTGGAAGAATGCAAAGTTCCTGTAATCACAGCCACACAGGTAAAAACCACACTCTCCAAAGCCAAGAACACAGCATCCATGGGACATGACAACATCCCAGGCTGTGTTCTACATGAACTACAGAATGAACTGGCACCCCACCTAAGCACCATGTTCAGTCATAGCCTCACCTCAGGCTTTGTGCCCACTGAATGGTGCACAGTGATGGTTATCCCACTCCACAAAGGGGGAGCCACCATGGACCTGGGAACTACCACCCCATTAGCCTAACGAGCCTGGTCTGCAAGGCCATGGAACATATCATCATGGAACTTGTAAACAAAGACAGTGGTAATCTCCAAACTGTGGACCCCACCCAGTTTGGGTTTGTAAAAGGAAGGTCATGTCTCCTAAACCTGATTGACTTCTTTGAAGCAGTCACCAAAGCCGTAGACGATGGTAAGGTGGTTCACACAGCCTATCTAGATCTTGCCAAGGCTTTTGACACCATCCCCCACTCTGGAATTATAGATAAACTCGCTAAACTAGGTATAAATCCCTATGTCACAAGATGTGTTGCCAACAGGCTCACTGACAGAACTCACACTGTGAAAGTAGCAGACTCCAAATCTGACTTCAGACAAGTGGAGTATCACAGGGTTCAGTCCCGGGTCCTCTCCTGTTTGGTATCTACTTTTCTGAAGTACAGGCTAACACAGAAGGTCTTTGGCTAATGAAGTTTGCAGATGAAATTGAATCTCCTAACGATGTGGACATCCTACAAAAGGGCCTCACTGAGACAGATGCCTGGTGTCAAAGCCATGGCCTCAAGCTCAATGCCAAAAAGTGCATTGTCATCCCCTTTGGTAAAAGCTCTGTACCCATGAGCTACCACATAGGTGGTAGTCTACTTAATACCAAAAGTGTGATAACAGACCTTAGGACACAGGTGGACAGTATTCTCTCCTTTGATATTCACAGTAGTCAGGACATCCTTCTACATGGCACACCTCATCACAAAAGGTTTCTCATCCGGGAAAAAAGAGGTCATTCTTCCCCTCTACTCGTCACTCATTAGACCCTTTACAGAGTACAACACCTCTTTTGGTATGTACCTCACAAGCCATCTACAACAACTGGAAAGGCCGTAGAAATACCTGACGAAGAAGATTATTGGCCTCAAACAAATGCCCTGCACAGACCATCTCAATAAACTCCAGCTTTACTCCATTGCATATCGCCTACTGAAAGGCAATCTCTGCCTAACATACAAAGCTGTGTCAAACCCAGAGCTTTTGGCCATGCTCCACTTAAAGAAATCCCAATCCATCCGAGCTACATGCTCTAGGGACCTAAACCTTGTCACCACAATAAACAGAACATGCTGGAGGGATAGATTAGCACTCTTCAAGAAAAATCTTGATGATTGGATGGGAGATAGGAAATTCACCCCAGGGATCACCTCTGTGGCTCTGCTCGACATGGGCACAGGAAAATAATTTTCTTGGGTGGCGAAAGCTAGGGTACCTTTTTGGCTAGGCTTGTATAGACCCTAGGGCCGATAGCCTAGTACCTACCTATGAACATGCATTTATGGTGATTATAACGTACCAGTTTCTGATATGCCTTGCTAGTATTATAATGTGATCTGTCTATTCAATCATTATAATGTGAAGTGGTTGTAACTTACAGAAGCACAGATCACAATTTATATGAGGAATGTGTTTTGCAAAAGTATAAATCTAGATTTTCAAGGGTTACAGATGATTTCTTAAATATTTTTGAACTTCTAAAACAACTTTCCTGATATTTTTTCATAGGCAAACATTTCAGGTTTAACATTTCCCAACCTGTGAATATTTCATTACAAAAAGCCAAAACTAGATGTTCTTATACATGGAAAGAATGCATGCTTCTACAATTTCTTCTTTATTGCAACCCTATACTAAACACACATCTTTCCTATTTGTATTTATTTTGCTACTTAACTTAAAGTTTTTTTTTTCTTTTTTTGCTGTAATATCTAATCAAACTTCCTTTCTTATTCTATTCATCAATAGCAGCATAATATCAGAAAGCAAACTTTCCCACACTGTACCCAAATGAGAAGGCAGACTTTCTCATACTTCTTCCAAATACTTCTTCCATAAAATACATTTTATGTCTATTTTAGGATAATCCTGAAAAGGAAATCCCATTGTTATATAATTTCTGGAAAAATAGTTTCATGTATTCATCAGCTGAACCATGGAAAAGAATCATTTTTTTCCATTCATATCTTCTGTCACGCATAATATTTGCTAAATTAAAATTCATCCTGTCCAAAACATTCTCATTGCTCTTCCTTGTCATCCCTCAATCAAAATAACTTCTTAGTTGAAGAGAACATAAACTACAGGATGTACCATGTACAGCCTAGCCTCTGACTCTGCATCAAACAAGACTGCCCGCTTCACAGGTTTAAAGTAATACCCCAAATTGCTGATAAGAGGGGGGATGATGATGATCTCCTAACCCAAAATATTCAGGCCAGAAATGCTGTCTTCCCCAGCCCCAATACAAACCTCTTCCTAATCAAATTGACATAAATTTGATTTAATTACATATACTTTTTTGAAAAAGTCAAAATGTACTTTCTGTATAAGCCTTCTATATTCTTCATCTTCATATTCCATAAGTTTTTCTGTCCTACTTCTGTTATCTCCAAAAAATGTGTTCTCAGTTCTTTATACTAACAGCTGAAAGTACTATCAACCTCTGTTCTTCTAAACCCTTGCACTTCACACAATTAGGCATTAAAGCTAAGCTTCCTAAATACTCTTTTGCCACTTTTATACCTTCCATCATAGCTTTGTCATCCTTATTAATCAACATCACAATTATATTTGTCTCGGGAAAAAGGGAGGTCAGCACATTGCTTTTCCTGCCATACCTGCATTACTTATTTTACCACTAATTTCATACCTTTATGCAGCCTTGCGTAACAGTCTGCTGTAGTCATCCTTTTATGTAACACATTGGCATTCATGTATAACAAAACTTAAGTATATGTCTTTTTAATCCACTTCACAAACCACAGCCCACAGTCATGTTTCCAACATGCCACATGACCTCATATATTAAAGCTTTCATTACATCCTAGTTATCACATTTCTTACCTTCCTATCCTTTTGCAGTATGCTTATAAATTACCTCAAGAATACCAGTAAGCTCTGAACTTGTGTCCCTTTCCCTCTGTCTTTGCATGACCTTTTATAGAAGGAGACAAGCCTTTCCAGTCTATCCTTTTAAGTGCATTTAACATTCTACTTCCCCTTCCATCCCTACCTTCCCCCTTAGCCTTTGTTCATACCCTTCCTTGTCCACCACCCATTACAATATTCCATTCCCTATGTCCACAACCCTTGCTGTAAAAAAAAAAAAAGTATTTCGGAAGGACCAGGAAGTAGTATCTCTTTACAATCTGCTGTCTGTGCCTACCTTTGTCCTTCTTGCTCAGTTTCACCTCTCCACATCTCCTTGACATGATATTCTTCACCAATATAATATCCTTTCTGTCTTTTCTGGTCTGAACAGAGTAGAGTTATAACTCCACTAGCTTCTGGGCATATCTCTTCCCCTCCATCCCAGAGATGTTTCTCATAGTTTTCCTTAGGATTCCTTCCAGCAGACTGATGTCTCTTTCCTTATATGGTCTCCAGGACTGCATGCAGTACTCAAGATATGGCCTGTCTAGGGTCACATATATTGGAAGCATTACTTCATTCCTTCTGGAATCTGTCCCCCTGAGAGTGCATGCCAGCATTCTGTTTACTGCTGCCACTGCCCTCACACTGTGCTCTTAGTGATTTAGTCCAGGTGTGATCAGCATTCACAAACTCTTTTCCTGCTTTATCACCATAGTTCAACTTTTCCTAGCTACTGCTTCCCACTAGGGGTATTGTGCTCTAAGAGCAGTATTTCACATCTATTTACATTGAATCTCAGCAGTTGCCTTTCTGCTCACTTGTTCAACAGCCTTTCCAAATCCTTCACTAGACTCTTTTCTGGTCCTCGATTGTTGCATCTAACTTTGTGACATCATCAAAGTAGCTGATCATGTTCTGTTTTCCTTTATATATGACTGTGACACACATGAAAGAGTACTGGACCCAGGACAGACCACAGCTGTACTTAAGATCCTAGTTCCTGATATTGCCCCTCTCTGTACACAACAGCTGTGTACTGCCATTCAACTATGCAGCCAGTCCTCAGTCTTTGTCCTACCCAACCCCCCTCCACAGGTTTCCTGTCAGCCTGCTGTGCAGTACCAAGTGAAAGATCCTACTAAAGTTCAGGTAAACTACATCTACTGGTAATCCTGTTGTAATCATCTTCCCTTGTTTTCTTTTGTTAAGATTAAAACGAAGCATTCATTCAGTATGTAGGGTTGCCAAGTGGGACATGAGGGTGTGTGGCCGCACCCTCTGCCATGATATCACCAAAGAGCTGGTGAAGGAGATGCAGTTATAGGTACAACAGTGTGAATTTATTACAGCATACTGAAATTTCACAAAACATTTAAATTATGCAGCTTTAACATTAAAAGTGAAGCATTACTGCAAACATATACACATTACTCAGCAAGTAAACTTTATAGAGACAAAAACACACTACTCATTAAACAGACAATTATACTGATTTACAAAAGCAAAAAGCTCTTAAATTCTACATTAACCATTACTATTCTGAACAAGAAACCGAAAAAATCTACATACTGCATACAAGTGCACTATTTTTTTAAAACTTGTACTATTTAGAGCATGTTTATTGTGAATTAAAGCAAAAAAAATAAAAACAAGAGCAAAACATCTACTACTACACACTACAAGAAAACTAAACTAAATCGCTTATTTTTAAATGTGTACTTTGTGTTTGATTTGATGTCATGAAGAAGTGCCTAGTTTGATATAATTGAATAAAAGTCACTGCATTTCATTTGGTAATTTACAATTATCATTAGCTTAACTTTTAAAAAGTCCACACTACAATAGTTTTGCACATCTGTCCATTTATTTTTTACCAATGAAAAAGTTGTCTCTGCAAATGTGTTAGATGTTGGCATAGATAATACCCTAGCAATCACCAGATATAAAGCAGTCAGCTCAGGCCTTTTTCTGAAAAGCTTCAGCAACTTTTCTCCTAGAGATAAGCTTGTGGTATATAATTCTTGGAGAAAGGGTTTGATTGCTAAATAGCCTTGGAAAAGATGATCTTCATCTATGTCCTACAGACTCTGGGCAGTGGTCGCACTGTAAGTCACTGAAAATAAATGGCTCAGTTAAAGATACTTAGTATAAAGAAGTAGTTATTTCACTAAAATCAAACCACTGTTCTAAATACTTGACTGTTTTCTCCAAGAACATGATGAAATCTCTTTTTCTGCTTGTTTAAAGAAGTGCCGTCTAATGTCTTCAAAAGTGCCCTAAGTTTTCTACCAGAGAAAGCATTTTCAGCTCATGCCTGCAGTTTTTCCTTGAGGGAGACCAACACTGAACATCTTTCCATGGCAGTAAGTGCTGCTTTTTTAATATACTTATATGTTCACTGAAATCCACAAAAACGACCCTGAGAAAGTGCAAATAGTACTGGGGCAGTGTAGGTAATGTATTCTTGCCACGCTTATTATCTAAAAAGTACTGCCATATATGCCAGGGCATCTCCTATTCTGTCTGAGAGAGGAAATGTGACCAAAGCACTCCTGAGATTTTCACTTCTCTGTCAATGGTTGGCAGGAGGGACAGCCACCTTGCTGGCACATGCCTTAAAATATTCTCAAATTCCATGCCACAAAACTCAAAAGACGTCTTTCAAGTCTTTGGTCTTTGTGACAAAACCTGAGAAATAGAGTGAAAAGTTTCAGCACAAACACTTTTACGTCATAATGTAGTTGTGCTGCAGCTTTTTTGGCTGCATTATGAATAATATGGGCACCACAGTAAGCCTTCTGGAGTGATGGACAGTTTTCTTTTAATCTGGTATACACACTAGATTTCTATCCATAGTTCACACTGGTATTATCAGCCAGCCCTAAATGCTAAAATGCTGTTCCAGGGCAAGGAGTGCTTTTCCATAATCTTTGAAATCTGTTGTGGTATAGCCTTGGCAGATTCATCAGACCATTCATGACCCCTTCTTTTTTGGAAAAATACCTCACAATAAGTGGAAATAATTTTATGATGTGAAGTTGTTTTATCTCACCATTCATTCTTACAGATGGGTTTGGAGCCGATCCTCGGCTCCGAGTCGACCTTCTACAAAGCTCGAGGTCTTCAGACAGCTCGAGGCCAAGTCCCTATTCCATGATGTACCTTGAGTTACCCCACATTTAGTTTGCCCCTGCAATAGATCGGAGGTTCCTCCCACAGCTCGGGCCAGTACAGTTTTCTTTATCTAATATTATCCGGCTAATATTGTTATTTATCTACTATTAGAGTTAGTCTTTAATACTTATAACTTTTATAGCTTAATAGTTATACTCCCTTTCCCTTTGGTGTGCCTTTTCATTAGTATATTTAGCTCTCTTTGGCCTTTGTTTTTCTGTTAGGCCTGTTATATTTAGAGTAGTTTAAATAAGTAGTGTGTGTGTGTGTGTTGTGTGTTTTGAGCAGTGACAGTTTAGTCACAATATATTGTATTATATATAGCTTATTTAGAGTAGTTTGAATAAGTAGTTAGTGAGTGTGTGTGTGTGTGTGTGTGTGTGTGTGTGTGTGTGTGTGTGTGTGTGTGTGTGTGTGTGTGTGTGTGTGTGTGTGTCTGCGCGTGCGTGTGTGTGTGTGTGTGTGTGTATGTATGTATGTATGTATGTATTTTCAATAGTGACAGTTTAGTCACAGTATATTTAGCCCATCGTTGTTTAGGACTTATTTAACTAGTTTTGGGTGTGTCTGGTCTTTTGTAAAGTACAGTAGATTTTTCTAGATACTGTATTTTTGATTATGGCTGACCAGGATAGAGATAAGCATCCCAAGTCAGGCGTTAAAAAGTGTCCAAAATGTGGACGGAAGATGTCTGTGACAGATAGTCACGTCAGTTGCGTGTATTGTCTTGGAGCCTTGCACCTACAGGAAAGCTGCTCCATTTGCCATTCTTTTTCCTCCAGTTCTTCAGGAGAGAAAAAGCAAGCTCATAGAGGACGTCTGAAACAGTCCTTTCAGGAAGCTTTGAGTACCCAGGATAAGTCTAGTAAGTCTTCAAAGTCTTCTAAGGCTTCTTCTTCAGAAGTACAAAAATCCAAGAAACATTTGACGTTGGCTCCACAGCCCTCGGAGCCGAGAGTCTTGTCTTTTCGGAGCCAGTCCCCAGTCCTGGAACCGGTGTCCGAGGTACTAAAGTCTCTGATTCTTCAATTAGTGCCTCCATCCATTCATTCATCTCAGTCCTTGATCAGCCTATCTGATTTGGATGTGGATCATGTGGTGCAGAAGTTGCTACAGGCACCGGCATTTGCAAAATTTTTGTCGGCTCCGACCCAAGCGGTTTAGGAACCGAAGACTGTATTGCCATCAATTTCATTTCCTCCTCTGAGCCATACTGGTCCTTTGGAGACAGAGGAGTCAGACCTGATGATTGTTGAGCCTTCGGAGCTGACACCTGTTCCAGTACCATCGGTTCTGTTTACTCGGACTTCCTCAACGTCGATCGAGGAGTCTAGGAGCCGACACTCTCCAGTCGGGTCTGGGGAGGATAGTTGGACTGACTTGTCGGTTCCAACTTTGCGTCTCGGGGCTTTGGCTCGGATGAGCTCGGCTCCTGTCTCTGATTTGGAGCCCACTGTCCTGGTGCTAAGGGGATCGATAGTTTCCTCTGATCCAATGGTCCCTTCTCATTGGAGCAGAGGTGCCTTTGAAGCCATGAGGAGAGCGATGCCTCCCAAAACATCTACAATTTCAGGTCCAACTACCTCCTCCCCAAAAGCATCTGTGTCCATGTCTGCCTCACAGATCCTATTGAAGCGTAGAGACCCTAAGCCTCAGGAAGCTCCACTGGGTGGCCCCTGCTCTTCCGAGACTTCACCAGAAGTTCCCACTGATGAAGTTCCCAGGAAGATAATTTGTAAGAAGAAGCATCTAGACTCCTCACAGGAGTCTCTCACGTCTGACACCGGCTTAGATGAATCAGAAGGATCCCCACTGCCCCCCTCTGAAGATATCTCATTTGCTGAGATATTAGAAATCCTTAGGCAGAGGGGTGACTGGAAGTCCATCAACCCTACCGAAGATGAGTCTTTTCTCCTGAAGGCTTTCGGGTCTCAACCTTTCACCTCTTGGGTGTCTCCGCCCTTTGATGAGCTCATGGAGCCGGTCTAACGAAGGGTGTGGGATTCTCCGGACACAATAGATACTGTCCCTAGGAGGCCCAATAAATTTATTTCTGCACCCAGGAAAAGTCTTTCCTCACCAAGGGAGTGCCAGTTGATGCCATGGTGGTGGTGGCAGCCACCAAAAAGGAGATGTCAAAAACTTCGTCTATCCATCCTCCTAACAGAGACTCTAGGATCATGGATAGATACAGGAAGTGCACATACAGTTCAGCGACTTTTGCCATGCGTTCACTGAACTATCTTACTCATTTTACGAGACTACAAAGAGACCTCCTTAAAGAGCTTGGAGATGCTCTTCAGGGTACAGTAGCTGCAGGAGTTTCAGACAAAGTCGCCTCCCAGCTTGCTACCCTCAATTCCATAGTGAACATATCCATGTGTCTCATTTCGTATGCAGCTGATGGAGAGAGTAGGGTAGCGGGTACAGAAATTGCTTTCAGGAGACATTCCTGGATGCATTTATGTTCCTTCGCGGAGCCCTTTAAGTCATCTTTTGTCAACACCCACTTTGATAGCTCGTCCCTTTTCGGGCCCAAAGTTAAGGAAACTTTGATCAGGTGTGAGAAGGAAGGAAAGACTCTGTCTGCTGTCGGAGTCCGTTTTTCCACCCCTACCAGACCCTATCCCAAGGGTCAAAAAGGAGGAAAGATATGGTTCTGAAAAGCCCAAGGAGCCTTTCTGGACACACCTGGTGAACCCCCCCCCTCCAGGGGTAGAGGAGGGGGCAATAATGGAAGATGCCACCCTTATGGCAGGGGGGGTCTGCAAAATCAGGGCGACAGAGACCAGTTCTTTGGGAAGCCCTACCAGCGCTCCTGAAAGGAGGCCTGAATGTCCTGCTCTGGAGGCAGTCGGGGGTTGCTTATCTTTGTATCCAGACATCTGGCTCAAAATAACAAACGACAACTGGGTACAAAGTATAGTTTCCAGAGGATATTTCATTCCTTTCCCCACTCCCCCGCCATTGACAACAAAAATCCCGGATGTTCCACCCACTTACAGGGAACAAGCAACAATAGAGGTCCAAACGTTGCTAAGAAAAAGAGTCATCCAACCAGTCCCAGCAGACCAGACAGGATCCGGAACTTACTCAAGATTCTTTTTAGTTCCAAAAAAGACAGGGGACTGAAGACCTATTTTGGACCTCAGCAGACTAAACAGATCTATCAAGAAAGAGAAGTTCTGGATGGTCACGCTTCAGTTGATACTTCCCTTTTTAGGGAAAGACAATTGGATGTGCTTGATAGATCTACAGGATGCGTACTACCATATATAAATGGCCATACCATCCAAGGATCATCTGCGCTTCTGGCTGGGAGCCAATCATTACCAGTTTCGAGCTCTGCCCTTTCGTCTCACTACAGCCCCCGCAGAGTGTTCACCAAATGTATGGCAGTTTTCACCTGAGGCGTTTAGGATTCCCGGTGTTTCCATACTTAGACGATTGGCTCCTCACCACCACCACCAGGCATCAGCTAATACAAGCCAGGGACACCACTCTTACTCTCTGCAATCATCTGGGCATTACAATAAATTTAGAAAAATCTGCCTTGTCGCCATCGCAACATATCACTTTTATCGGAGCAGAATTGGACACCATCACCACCACTTTGAGACTTCCAGCAGAAAGACTTTTACTACTTCGTCAGCAGGTCCACAACATCATATCCAAATACAAGGCTCCAGCATCAGAAGTGCTAAAATTGTTAGGCATGATGGCAGCTGCAATATTAGCGATACCGTTGGGTTGCATGCTCATGCGGATTCTGCAATGGCTGCTATTCACTCAGTGGTCTTAGCAAGAGCTCCCAATGTCTCACCTCATAATGATCACAAATGCATGCAAAAAGGATCTTCAGTGGTGGTTGACTTCTCTTCATGTAACAATAGGTTGTCCTTTTATCCTACCCTCACCAGCGGCCGCAGTGACCATGTACACTTCCCTGATTGGGTGGGGGGACATTTTCAGGGAAGAACAGCCCAAGGCACATGGACAGAACAGGAAACACATCTGCATATCAGTGTCCTGGAGATGAGAGTGGTACTTTTGGCGTTGCAGTACTTCCAGGACCTCTTCCTCAGGGAACAATTGTGATTCAGACAGACAACATGTCAGTGGTCTGGTACTTGAACAAACAAGGAGGAACCAGGTCCTATCCCCTTTGTCATGAGGAAATCCAACGTGATAGCAGACAAACTGAGCAGGGCAATTTTGTTGCCTTATGAGTGGTCCCTCAAGAAAGAGATAGCAGAGAGAATTTTCCGCAGGTGGGGCCAGACTTACTGCAATCTTTTTCCAACCACATGAATGCAAAATGCAGAAGCTATTTTGCCCTGATTCCCCGTCTGGGAGAAGCCCCAAGGGATGTACTCGTACATGATTGGCCTCCGCGTCTCCTCTATGCATTCCCACCAATTCCCTTGATACCCAAAGTATTGCAGAAAGCAAATGCCCTGGGAAGGACCATCATTCTAATAGCCCCTCATTGGCCTCACCAGATTTGGTTCCCTTTCCTTCAACTTCATCTGTTGGAAGAGCCTTGGATTCTGGACCCAGTTCCAGATCTTCTGACACATTCATCGGGGCTCTTCATCCCTCTCTTCAGTCCCTGAAATTGACAGCTTGGCTGCTCCAATTCCCAACATAGGCAGGTTCCACAACCTCTTAAGTGAAACGCAGCATATATTGATATCTTCCCATAAGTCCTCTACTAGGAAGCTATATCTTAGCAAATGGAAAAGATTTTCTATATGGGCTTCTCAAAATAACATTGATCCCTACCAAGCCCCTATTTCCTCCATATTACAGTTTTTGACTATGCTTTTCAATAAAGGAGCTACAGTTGCAACAGTTCGGGTACAACTTGCTGCTGTCTCTAATTTTCACCTTGGCTTTGAAGGATTAAACATGTCACACAAGCTATCCAAAGCCTTTTTCAGAGACCTTTCATCTCGGACCACCTGAGAAATCCCCTTATACCCCATGGAATCTAAATTTTATGCTTTCACGCATTATTCTCCCACCTTTTGAATCAGCTTCCTCATGTGATTTGAAATATTTGTCATGGAAGACTATCTTTTTAGTAGCCATCACTTCTGCCTGTAGAGTGTCAGAGCTACAAGCCTTGTTCATAAAGCCTACTTATTTGATTTTCCATGCTAACAGTGTGTTCCTGCGAACAAATCCTTCATTTTTACCCAAAGTTTGTACTGAAGCTAACCTTAACCAGATCATAGATGTACCAGTGTTCTTCCCCAAACACACCAACAACTTAGAATATATGCTGCGCAAACTTGATGTCCATAGACAGCTCAGATTTTACCTGGATAGAACAAAAGAGTTCTGAAAATCAGAACAGCTTTTTGTTTCCTTTTCAGATTCCAGAAAAGGTATGCCAGTGGAAAAACAACACTGTCTAGATGGTTATCTGATTGTATCACATTTACTTATTCAGCTGCTAATCTATCTTTACAACACAAAATTAAGGCTCATTTTACCAGAGCAGTGTCCACATCTTCTGCCTTTTCTGCTAGGCTTCCTATAGACAACATTTGTGCAGCAGCCACTTTGTCAAGACCTCATACCTTTATCACTCATTACAATGTTGACAAGGCCTCAAGGGACAGGCCTCCTTTGGTTCTACTGTCCTGAAAAACATACTCCTGTGAGCCACCCGAGAAGATGGTGCTTGGGATGCTACCCATCTGTAAGAATGAATGGCGAGATAGAATAACTTCACATAAAGAAGTTATGTACTCACCATAATGTTCCATGTGAGTTGTTCATCTCGTCTTCATTCTTACTTCCCACCCTCCTTCCCCCTCCAAGGTTTTTCGAGGACCGAGATACTAGTTTTATCCTGGTTGCTCAGTCTTTCTACGGGTTTTCTCCTAAAGAGTGATAGAATGGCACATGGTATTATTAGACACAGCAAACAAGATCTGAGGTAACTCAATGTGCATCATGGGATATGGACTTGGCCTTGAGCTGCCTGAAGACCTCTGAGCTTTGTATTAGGCCAACTCAGAGCTGAGGGTCAGCTCCGAACCCATCTGTAAGAATGAAGGCGAGATGAACAACTCACATGGAATGTTATGGTGAGTACATAACTTCTTTTTTCCATTGTTGGAAGCATCCAGTGATAATGCAAATAAAGTGTCTGGTTGGCAGGTCATGCAGGAGGCATTCCAATGAGTGCGGTCCCAAAACATTTTCAACAGTGGCTTCAACCTTTGTTCTTCTGCAAGATATATTTTTTTTTTTTGCTGATGTTTGAGTTGCTGTACAAGTGGCTGTGCAGTTGTACTGCACAGTCCAAACTGTTACAGAAGGTGTTGTGCTTAATGGCATGGAACACCTCAGAGGCTTCTGCTGCAATTATCTTAAGTTCATGTCCTTCAAGGTTTGTTTTCCTTGACAACTTTCTCATCAGGACACTGGATTTAGCTTGTAGAATAGCAGTCTTATGTTGTTCAGTTGCCTAATCTCATGTATCATCACTTCTTCTACCATGGGTGACTAAGAATTTCTTTTTGCAGTACCTGCAGAATGCTTTTAAGTGATTGCATTTCTCAATCTAGTCAAATTCCATTTTCCAAACATTCTGCCACTTGCACATTCTCTTATTGGTGGTAGACTGTAATGAAGCTTGCTGGTCTTTTCATTCTTGAATCTGTTTCCACCTGACATACAACACATTTTTAGCAAATTTTGTTATTAGGATGCAATAACATAATGGCATGTGAAAGAACTTGGTAGACACTGGCACATACATAATTCTCAACTGTCCAGATTTTTGCCTCATATTTTTGGTCTGTGCCTCATAAAGTTTGTGGTTTTCTGGTAAATCTCTGGGATGATTTGAGGACTGAAGTCACTAAATAATGACATATGTTTCAGTTTCAGACTTCAAATCCTTCATAAAATGTGAGTTAACACAAACTCTGTTACTGTATCAACTTTCAAAGTTTATGAGAGCAATATTTAAAATCCATCCCTGTTTTTGTGCCTTTGCCCCTAAGTTCTGTCAGGCTTTGTCCAGATTTCTTGCACTAAGAGGTTGAGAGGTATAGGCACATGAAAGAACTGGCTAGCAACAGTGGCAAGTAAAAGAACTGGCTAGAAACACTGGCATTTGAAATAACTGGTTTGAAAACCATTGGCATCTGAAAAATGTCATAAAAACATTGTCATCTGAAACAAGAAGCAGCTTGTAAAGTAGTTCTATGATATTGATTTACTGAAGACCTAAATAATGAAATAGAAGGGAATTATTAACATTGCAAGCCATTTAAAGAAGTAGAATAGTTAATGACATAATGGGGGGAACATTTTGGCCATTAAAAACTTTTATACATCTTTTAGCCATACCTCTCAGCCTCTTGGGAGCAAGAAATCTAGACAAAAGCAAAAAATAATGGGGGGAGGTAAAGACTCAAAATCTGTGACAGATTTTAATTATTGTTCTTAACAAGTCAGACAATTACTAGGTTTAGCATTGACATGAATTTTCTGAAATATATAAAGTCTGAAACTTGCTCTGAAACTAATGACATTAATGACTTCAACCCAAAATGAAGTGCCAGAAAAAAACAAATTATATTGGCAACAGACCAAAACTATGAGACAAAAAACTGGACATTCCACAAAAATGAGAAAAATTGAGATTTATGTTGGTAGCAGTTTTATGCGCCTGCAGCAGTAAAAAAATATGTAAGGGGGATAAAAAGCACCAGTACAAACCATAAGGCTTTTTTAACCATTAAAAATATTAAAACAGAACAGTTACAAATATGGCTTTGTAGCTATGGTACACTCCACGGGCAGCCATAGTGGTGCAGCAGTTAGCGTTGTCGCCTCACAGCAAGAGGTTCTCCGGTTCGATTCTCGGCTGGGGTGCCTTCTGTGTGGAGTCTGCATGTCCTCCCTGTGGTCGCGTGGGTTTCCTCCGGGTGCTCCGGTTTCCTCCCACATCCCAAAGACATGCAGTAGGTGGATTGAACACTCTAAATAGGTGTGAGTGTGTGCGTGTGTGTGCCTTCTGTGGAAGGTTGGGCGCCGGGCTGGCAACTCAACACCGTAAAACTCCACTGCCAATCATGAGCGGACATATGATCCGCTGTGGCAACCCCTAACCGGGAAAAGCCGAAAGAAGAAGAAGAAGCTATGGTGCACTCCACATCTAAGCAGGGTGGGAAAATATTTTAAAGCATTAACATTAATGGTTTACCTTGCATGACAAAGAAAAAAAATGATACACACCAAGACAGACACAAGGCAGTTTATTACCACTATACCCAAACAGTTCACTTCTTAAGATAGTATTAAAAATGAATACGTGTGCACACACTTCCACCTGTAAAAGCAAACTATCTTGAAAAGAGCACAATGACAGCTATTAGTAGAACACCAAATGCTTTATGTTTACCGCTGTACATGCCCTACCCCTCCAAAAAATAAAGTTGTACTCATATTTTCACTTTAAAGTACTTCTTGCAATTAATAAGAAAAAAGGAAATAATAAACCTATGACACTATTTTACCCAGTACAATGATGCAGTAAAGAACAGGCCCAACAGCACCACAGCCATATTTGTACAAAGCAGTACATTTTAAACTTATTGAAGACAGCATTAAAAATGAAATACACATATTTCCACTAAAACATCCTGAAACAGTGAGGGCATATTTTAGCAGAATGCCAAATGCACTGCTTTTACTTCTGAACACCCCCCAACAACAAAAGAAATAAATAAATAAAGTTAAGCAAACATTTTTCCTTTTAAAAGCAGTTCTTGCAAAGTATGAGTGAACAGCTACTCTAAAATAAATTACAATGCACAGCAGACCTCATGGACCCCATTTACCTGCAATCACAGTAATTAAGAAGAAAAATAGAAATAAACCCATAGCACTAATTTACCCAGCAGAACAATACAATAAAGAACAGGTCAAACAGCAGCATAGCCATATTTGTACTATACTCAAAACAATACATTTTAAACTTATTAAAGACAGATTTAAAAATAAAATACACACACAGCATAGCCATATTTGTACTATACTCAAAACAATACATTTTAAACTTATTAAAGACAGATTTAAAAATAAAATACACACATTTCCACTTATAAAAGCAAACTGTCTCGAAACTGCCACAACATGTACCTAGTAGAATGTTATATGTACTAAATTAACCTATGAACATGACTCCTCAAAAAATGAAGTTATTCACATACACGTTTTCACTTTTAAAAGTAGTTTTTGCAAGTCATCACTAAACAACCACTATAAAAAAATACTCTGTAGTACATCTTAACTCCTTGAAGTCAGTATTAAAAAAATAAATTATATACATTTCCACCCAAAAAGTGCAAACTGTGTCGAAACATTTCCATCTATAAATGCAAAGTACCCTGAAACAACCACAATATCATTAGAAATATTTCAAATGCATTAAATACAATAGGTAAAGAACTCCTTTACAGGTTAGATAAATGCAGTCAGTCTTTTCCTGGTCACACAGGCCATCATGGCAATGTGTCATCACTACATCTTCTATTTTTTTGAGAGAAAGAATTACATGGTGTCATTACACATATTGCATTGGACTGGAAATGATCAGTATGCATATTTCTTTTATACACAAATATCATTTGACTTTAGCACATTTGAAAGACTTATTTGGTACTGTTGATCTGCTTAGCTTATATATGTTATTTGACATTTAGCATAGAAAGCAGGTTTAAAAACATTTTACAGAGTATCTTTTAAACAGATGTCATTACTACTCTACTTGTTCTTATTTACATTAATATGATGAATACTTAAGCATTACTGAATACTTCTGAGTCTAAAAGCAGTTTTTCAAACGGCAGTCATTTGTCTAATTGTTTACTTATGGAACAGTCACTGATTTCATTACATCACTTAAAGCCTTATCTAATGCCAACTCAAGGTAGTTCAAACAGGATGAAAAACTGCAAAAGGAATTTGTTTAGACTATGAATATGAGGGTTTGACCTCTCTAGGCAAGTCAGTCCTGTCTCTGTCCAGTGACTTATGTCTAGTCTGAGTAGTTATTGGAAATTTCTTTTAGATACACTACTACTAGTTCAGGCATTCAATAAAGTATCTTTTGCAGGTACAGCATGACTAACCTTGTGGCTTGGTTCCATCATTTCTGATTTGGAAGCTCTTATCTCATTTGCTTTTTTGGATGATGGCAGCTGCTGTTTTGGTTTTAACAACTATTACCTCACCTTGGTAGTAACTTTAGCCTTCTTGGTTTGAACATCCAAACCCTTGGTTCAGGAATTTGTGTTTCCAGTTGGAATATCTTGGGTATGGCCTGAATGTACATCCTGTTTCTCCTTACTACAGCTGTTTGGATCACATATGACCTTAGTTCAGCAGACTTTTCTACTGTCACACCAGCTTGACATGAATTGCTTGGTCTAGTTTCAAAGCAGGTAGTTGATTGATATAATATATATATTATGTTGTATAAGTACTTATATGCTGACCTGGCATTTTGCTAAGTTTCTGTTTTATACAGAATAGCTTTTGCTTTTAGTTTAGTTTCTACTGTAGGTAAATGTGTCGGGATTTTTCTGCTCAACAATAATTGCGCTGGACTCAAACCAGCTGTGTTGTGGAGTTACTAGACATTAACGTAATATGTGGATCTGGTTACTCTAACTATTTGTATATACGTTGTTGACCAGGTTAGTCCCACTAGACTAGCAGCCTCTTTTCAGGGGAGACCTCCCGGAGTCTATTTATACTATAAGGGGAAATTTGACCAGGGCATCTGGGAACTTTCCATACTGTTTTTGAGATGAACACTAGGTGGTGCCAGGAGGCTATTACCAGTGATCAGTGAATATGAGATGGAGGCTGTGAGTTGAGATGAGCTGGAGAAGGAGAAAAAAGAAACTAATTCAGAAGGAAGAAGATGTTTTGTAAGTGAATATTACTGTGTCAGGGGATCTGGATGACTCTGTTTTACAAAAAAATGATGGAAAAGCCAGAACTAGAATAATCAGGGGCCATACTTTGGAGTGTGGTAATGAACAAACTATTTGGCAGTGAGGAGATGACACAAAGACTAAAGAATGCTGGAAATGATGGGGTGGATACAGAGAGGGCATCCCTGGTCAGTGGAGTAACAGGATTTAAAGCCATGCTGTGTGTTGGGCTTCAGGAGGATGGAACAGAACGTAAAAAACTAAGGCAGACTGACAGCAGTGTTTCCAGAAGAAAGACTTATGCAGCGGCAGTAACAGGTTCTAGTGAAAGACTGCAGAAAATAAAGGATGTACAGGTACAGAGGAGAAAGACTGGAGTTGTTGAGAGCTAGAGATAAAAGCCTGTTGTACGGGGGGAAAACAATGTATGAACAGCAAATAAACAGGTACTGTGTTTTAGACAATGTTGTTATGCCATTAGGATTTAGGATTCAGTTTGTATGACATCAGGGCATTAATATACATATACATATATATGTATGTATGTATCTATATATGAACTGAACCTGAATAACTTCTGCATTAGCAGAAAAATTTGTTAATGAACATGAAAGGAGAAGTAACATATCTTCTTGGAAGGACTATATTTATCAGAGTTTAAATGTACAGCTAAACATAAATCTAATTACAATTTAGAACAATTGAGATATTAGAGAACAAATTATTTTTTTCTAAGATTATTTCAGGATGTGCATGATATTAAAAAGGTTGTGGATGACAGAAAAATATGGACTGGGGGATGGTAAGTTTATGTAATTTTAAAAACAGAAAATAATTATAGCACATGCTTAATATGATAGTAATAAATAAAAAACGTGAGCGTTAAGTACTGGGGGCAGCCAAAACTATGTTTTTTTTCTGTGAAGACGAATCACATTTAATTCAAGATTGCACAAAAATTAGGTGTGGGCAGTGTTGGGAGTTTGAACATTCTGGAAAAATGACTGTAAACCATATTGTAGAAAATGTAGAACTGAGAGGCATTTTTGGTTTGATTGTCCACAAATTAATGAAGACAGACAAAGTGAAGAAAATGAAGGGGAAGAAAACATTTTACACAAAACAGGGTGTTAGTGAATAAACAAATGTTGGGTTGAGGGTTAGGAAGTACAAGATAAAAATACAGAAAAAGATGCACTAGGTGAAGTCCACAAAGTAAAACACAAAAAAAGAAACACATATACAGATGGAAAACAGGTTTGGGGTGTTAGAAACAGAGGTAGAAAAGAGGGAGATATGAGCTCTGAGTTAAAAAAAAAAAAAGGCAGATGGTTTTATTGAGGGAAACGTGAGAAGGAGAAAAAGCAGGCCAAAAAAACTGAAAAAAAAACACAAAAAAGGAGAAGAGGTTAATATAAGTACAGTATCACTGAATGTAAATAGCATGAAAATGATGTTAGAAGAATGATGGTGTTTGAATGGTGTAAAAAAATTAATGTTTAGGTAATTTCTTTATGTGACATGAGATGTATAGATAAAAGGAAAAGGGTAGAATTTGAGATGATATAGAAAAAATGTGGTGTGAACTATAGGGATTGATACATGTTCAAGTATTGCTAAAACATGAAGACACTAAAATATTATTTATAATGGTGGTGAGAGTTTTACTTTGTGATTTAAGAAAGGGCAGAAGGTGCTTAGAATAGTAGTAGTGTGTAAATATATAAATGTAACTGAAAGAAAAAAGTTTGAGGAAATTCAAAATTATGTTATAGTAAATATGTTTATTTTGGAGGTGGGAGACTTTAATTGTAAGGTGAAATTGAAAATACCACAAGATATAAAAATGCTGAAAGAGGTTTTAAATAATGGTAGGTTAAAAATAGGTAAAGGGAGATAATTTATTTAAAGGAGGGAGTAGTTAAGACTGAGATTGATTATATTTTGAAGTTGTCCTATCTTGCCTTCATTCTGTACTTGTGGACTCAGACAATTACAAAAGCTCGAGGTCTCTAACTAGCTTGTGACTTGCTCCCTAGCCCATGATGCTCTAGAGCATTCCCCAGATCTCGTTTGCTGCTAAACAGATAGGGCATTTTTCAACTGGCTCTGGCTAAGTTACCTTTTTTGCAGTTTATGTTATAAATTTAAAACATCTACTTTATTCTAAAAAGACTTTATAGCTGTTTCCCTATTAGTTGTTTGACTTTCTAAGTCACAGTGTTAGACTGTAGCCGTTATTTGCTGTTCCTTTTGGGCCGTCGTTTGTCGTAAGGCCCACAGTTTCTCCCCTATCCCAGCCTTTCTGTGTGTGAACTTTAAAGTACAGTTTTACCTTGCACTGTGTTTTACTAGTTAGTTTCTAGTCTTTGTGTTGAGTTTGTTCTGTGCAGGGATTTAGATGGTATCCTTTTCTACTAGTCACTCATTTAAGTTAGAGGGTGACAAAGCCCGTTTCAGTTAGAGGGCTTTATTTCTGTGTGGTGTGCATTTGTTCTGTAAAAAAAAAAAAAAAAAAAAAGGTTTGACTCTCTTTTTCAGAGTCAGCTCGCTTAATTTAGAAAGCGACTCAGCCTCCTTCAGTTAGAGGCCTTTTTTTCCTGTGTGCTGTGCCTTTTGTTCTATTACATAAAAAAAAAAAAAAAGTTTTTTTCTGGCATTTCTTCTGTTTCCGTACCTAAATAGCTTGTTTAACTTAGACTGTTATTGCTCTAGTTTTTTCTGCTGATGTTGAGTTGTGTTGTCTTTGCTGATACTATGTCTAAGCAATCAAAAGGTACGTAACCATCAGGGTTTAAAAAGTGTGCTAATTGCTCTCAAAAGATGTCTGCAATGGATAGTCATACTGAATGTGTCTATTGCTTTGGAGCAGTGCATTTACAGGAGTCTTGCTCCATATGCCAGTCATTTAGTTCAAGGGTTCTCCTTGAAAGAAAAAATAAACTTATACTGAGAAGGTTGTTAAAGACTTCTTTTTCTGAATCCTTAGAAGAAGGACAGAGTGCATTAAAGAAAATAGCTTCCCCTCCTTCTAGATCTGAGAAGTCAACTAAAAGGTCTTCATCCTCTTCAGACAATCTGGACCTTTACATAACATTTCAAAAATGACCTCATTGGACCCGAAATGCATCGGGCCCAAAAAAACCTTCTACCTTGGCTCTCCTTGTTTTGGAGCCAATGGTTCTACAGTCTCAGAGCCAGTCCCCTGTCCTGGAGCCAGTATCTCTAACTTTAAAATCATCTATTCTACAGAGGTCTAGATCTCCTGCCCCCTCTTCTTGGTCCTCCAGGAGTTTGTCAGATGATGATGTGTATCGTGTGCTGCGGAGGTTCTTGAGTACTCCGGCGCTAGCCAAATTATTGTTGGAACTGACCCAGCTGGTTTCGGAGCCGAGTGGCTTACCCCTTTACTGTCGATTCCTCCTTGGAGCCGGAATGCATGGAGCTAATAGTAGTGGAACCATTGAAGTCGAGACCGCTCCAGGATCTATGGCTCCAACCTCTGCTACAACTTCCTTGGTGCCATCTGAGCCCGAGGAGTCTAGGAGCTGGCGCTGTCCAGTTGGATCAGACAGTTGTCGGATCTGAACTTGCCTGTCAGGGCCTCGGCACGGGTGAGCTTGGCTCCTACGTCAGCTTCTGAGCCAACTGCTTTGGCGCCAGGAAGGCCTTCTGGTTCTTTGGAGTCAGAGGCTTCCTCAAGTCATGGGAGGGGGTTTTCAAGGCAGTAAGGAGAGTGCTGTCCCCACGAGCAGCTCCACTCTCAGATCCTGTCATTCCTCCCCAGAAGGCACTGGTGTCCATCTCAGCACAACTGATTCCAGACAGACGTGGAGAGCAAGGCCTCAGGATGTCCCAGTGGGTGAACCCTTGTCTTCCAAAACCTCTCCAGAATGGCCTTCTGAAGAGGTCCCTCGCAAGAGATTATGCAAGAGGAAGCATTTGGACTCCCCAGAGGAGTTGATCACATTAGACACAGACCTTGATGAGTCAGAAGGGTTCCCACGGTTGCCCACTGAGGATGTCTGCTTTGCAGACATCCTAGAAATCCTTAAGCAGAGAAGTGGCTGGAAGTCCATCAACTGTTCTGATGAGGAGTCTGTCTACCTGAAAGCCTTTGGGTCTCACCTTTCCACCACTTGGGTGTCTCTGCCTTTCGACGAACTTATGGATTTAGTTTGTCGAAAGGGGTGGGAGTCTCCAGACTCAGTGGAGCCTGTCCCCCAGAGGCCAGATAAATTCATCACATCCCCTAAGGATAAAACTTTCCTTACAAAAGGTGTCCCAGTAGATGCTATGCTGGTGACGGCGGCCATCAAGGAGGAGTTTTCGGAGACATCTTCTTCTGTCCATCCCCTGAACAAAGAGTCGCATACAATGGACAGATACGGAAAGCCCATGTTTTCTTCAGCAACCTTTACTCTCAGGTCCCTGGATTATCTTACACACTTCACTAGGTTACAGTGAGATCTCCTGAAGGAGCTTGAAGATACTTTCTAGGATTCAATAGCTGCGATGGTACAAGATAAAATGACCTTCCACCTCTCCACCTTACATTCAGTAGTTAACTCATCCATGAGGCTCATCTCTTATGCAGCCAGTGGATCGAGTAGGTTAGCGGCTTCAGGAATTTCCCTTAGGAGACATGAACCTGCATCATTTTGTGACTTAAAGTTCTTAACCTGGAAGATGATTTTCTTAGTGGCTATCACTTCAGCTAGAAGGATTTTGGAATTACAACCATTATCTATCAAACCTCCGTATGTGCTGCTTCACAGTGACAGAGTTTCACATCGCACAAACCCATCTTTTCTACTAAAAGTATGCTCAGAATCAAACTTAATTCAATCTTTAGACTTAACCAATTTTTTCCCCAAGTATGGCAGTAAGGCAGAATACATGTTACACCAACTTGATATACATAGATAATTATGTTTCTGTTTACACAGAACAGGGGACTTTAAAAAGATTGATCAATTGTTTGTATCTTTTTCAATCTGCAAGAAAGGAGCTTCAGTAGCAAAAAATACTCTGTCCAGGTGGTTATCAGATTGCATCTCATTTATCTATCAGTCAATGAATAAACAACTTCCAGACAAAGTAAGAGGTCATTCTGCCAGGGCTATTTCAACCTCTTCTGCCTTTCATGCAAAATTGCCAATTAATACCATTTGCACAGCAGCAACGTGGGCAAGGTCTCATACCTTTATCACTCATTACAAAGTGGATTTGGCCTCCAGGACAGAGCCTCCTTTGTGTCCACTGTTCTGAAGAATGTTCTCCTGTGAGCCACCCAAGAAAGATGGTGCTAGGGGCGCTGTCCCACAAGTACAGAATGAAGGTGAGATAGGACAACTTCACATAAAGAAGTTATGTACTCACCACAATGTTCCATGTGTGTTGTCCATCTCGCCTTCATTCTTATTCCCACCCTCCTACCCCCAGCCTTTTTTGTTTAGCTCCTGGAGGATCAAGAGTTTACTGTTTTGCATCTAATATTCTCTGACCTTTTTCTTGGCTTATACGCCAATGAAGAGATTTTTATATATACTTATTATTATACCAGCAAACAAGATCTGGGGAATGCCCTAGAGCATCATGGGATAGGGAGTAAGGTTCAAGCTATTTGGAGGCCTCGAGCTTTTGTAATCAGCTGAGTCGGGACTGAGGATCAGTTCTGAACCTTCAAGTACAGAATGAAGGCGAGATGAATAACTCACATGGAATATTATGGTGAGTATATAACTTCTTTTTTTACATATGACATGAAATAAATAAAAGATGGAATTAGATAAGCAAAGTTTGTTGATTGTAAGGCTGTATGTGCAATAATGGGAGTGAATGAAAATATAATAAAAGAAGGATAAAGGTTAAAAAGACTGACAGAAAAAAATGCAGGAATGGAATGTCTTAAAAAGAAAAGAATGCAACTGTTGGACAGTCATATGAAAGTGAAGACATTTTATCTCTTTTTGACAAAATAGTGAATGTTTTTTAAAGACAAGTTTAAAAATATACTTAAAATTAGAGAGAGAGAGAGAGAGAGCAATGGAAGAATGAAAAGATGATATATTATAAGCAAAAATAAATGTGTGGAAGAATAGGAGAGAAAAGTCAGGGAAAAGTCTTGAAGCAGAAGAAAAGAAATTATATGAATATAATAAAGAAATATAGAATGACATTAAGACAAAAATATTATTTGAAAGGTATAAAAGAAGTTTCCCCATTTTGGGGTAAGAAATTGAGATGTAGTGAAAGATCAAAAAGTGCAGGTAAAATATAAACAGGAGGAAATTAAGGATATAGTTGAAAGTTATATACAGAATATGTATGAGACAGAAATGTGATGGTGTATATAAAGTAAAGAAAATGAAAAAGAGAGGTAGTGAAAGAAATGGAAAAAATAATCTAGTAGAAGGAGTCTGAGGATGTTATAAAGGAAGGTAAAAAAGAATCTGCACAATGTCCAGATGGATTAGGATATAGTTTTCATAAAAAAATGCAAGATGATGAAAACAATGTTTTAATGGAAATATTGAATGAAGGGATGGAGGAGGGTATAAAAGAAGGAGAGATGTGTAAAGGGCTAGCAAAATTTATATGGAAAGGGGAGAAAGTGAAGAAATAAAAAAAAAACTGAAGACTAATTGCATCGGGAATTGCTGACTATAAAATATTTATGAAGATTATTCCAAAAAGAATGACAGGTGTCATGAAATAGGGAGAATTGGATGAAGGGGTGTATGGAGTTAAAGGTAAAAGAGTAAATGAAATGATAATGATGGCTAAAGAAGTGGTTGAATGTATAGATAAAGGGAAATGAGAAGGAGGAGAAGAAGAAAAAGTAACAGCATGTCATGTGGCTAATGCATTTGATCATGGGGAAATGAACATTTGTAAAATAATATGAGGTAGGAGAAAAAAATGAGAAGGATAGTGAGGATAATTTATGAAAATTCTTGTGTGTTTGTAATGGTGAATAAATTGGTGGGGAAAAGTTAATACAGGGAAGAGGGATAAAGCAGCATTGTCAATTGAGCATGTTGCTGCTTTTGAAGGTAATAAATGGAGTTATATTCGTATGTAGCTCAAGGTTAGAGGATGATAGATGAGAAGTTAAGGGAGGGATAATGTTACCATTAATGTAAACCTATGCCAATGATTTCATCCTACTAGTCAAAGACAAGCATTGGATGAAACAGATAATTTATAGAACAGAGCAAATTTTCAGTATAGTCAGATTGCAGGTTAATAAGTCAAAAAGTAAGGTTTGTAGATGTGGTAGGAATGACTGGAATTTATTTTACTAGAACTGAAATTGATGTTCTGGAGATTAAGTTTGGAAAGGAACAAGTACTAATAGAACAATGGAGAGAAGCTGTAAAGAATAAGAAAGTTTACAGACAGGTGGAGGATGTTTTAGATGTCCCTAAGAAAAATGGTGTATGTATGTATGTATGTATGTATATATATATATATATATATATATATATATATATATATATATATATATATATATATATATATATATATATATATATATATATATATGTGTGTGTGTGTGTTAAACACACACATTTTAGAAAAGCTACTATATTTAAGTGGTGAGTACATGTTTCCAAGGTGTATGGTCTTCTGTGGTGTACAAGACTGAATCCAGTCAAAACGGGGATAGTTTATAATTTAAAAGAAAATGGTGGGTGAGTTTAATAAATCCCATTGTTTTCTTAGTGTCAGCAAATGTATATTGGGTGTTAAAATGTGTCTGAAAAAAGACAATACTAAGACTTTTTTTTATTTGAAAACTGTAAAGGTACATGGATGGGTGGGAGGGTAAGAAAAGGAAAAGAGAAACAAAAATGTGGAAGAGAAATAATATGAAAGTAAATTAAAGACATGGATAATTGATATAAATGAAGGAGAGATGTAAAGGAAAGAATGGTATCAGAAAATAAAGTGAATTATTATATTGATCCTTGGGAAAATAATGAGGGTGAATACAGGAAAGCAAATAAGGAAAAGGCAGGAAAGATTTCAATCTTTTTTGACGCAATTAATTTTATGTGGTGTTTTTTATTGGACAAACTGCCAGTGAAGAGACATGAAATATAAAAATAACAAAGAATGTGCAATAGCTGTAATACTGATGAGACATTGCAGCATTGTTTTTTGGATTGTAAAAAAATGAAGGTTTGGGGAATAATGCAAAGATGTTTATGGCTGGAAAGTTTTTTTAAAAACATTGATGTGGACATAGTGTTGTATGGTAAAGATTAGGCTGGAAGTGAAGAAGAAATTTGATACATTTTTTTCACTTCTGTTTGGTGTTTATGGAAAGAAGATGTGAATAATTGCTATATAACAAAAGAAAAGATGATGAGGAAGTAATATATGATATAAAGAAATAGTTATGGTGGAAAGGATGAGCAAGGTGAAATGGGTTCTACATGTATTTATGAAGATAAATATGTAAAGTCCCTTATTGTGATGCATAAAGTATGACATAAATTTTAAATATAACAAATGTGTAAATAATGAAAGAAAGATAGAAAATTGTTTAAGTAATAAAGCAACTCTTACTCTTTTCGATAGGTCCCACAGGATCTTTTGCATCCACCTGAGTTACCACCAGCTCAAGCAGATGAGACTTTGGTCTAGCATTTCAATCAATGAACAACAGTCTCAGGAGTGTAGCATCCATCTTGTGCTTTACTTCAGTGTTAGCAATGTGAAAATAGAACCCCCGGCCTTCTGCACCAATGGTGTGTGTACTATGTGTTGCACCACTAACATTGCTAAACTAAGAATTTTCTTAGCTGTATGTACTGCTTTCTCTGCAGTGCTATTTAATTGAGGGTAGTGACGACTTGCTACACTATGGGCAAACTCATACTCTTTAGAGAAGTTTTGAAATTCAGTGTGTGGAAATTGAGTTATGTTTTCATTGATAAGTTCCATGGGTATTCCCACCATCAGAACATTCTTGTTATTGTTGAATAATGTGTGATGCAGTAATTAGAAGTTCCCTCCTTTTGCAATATCAGCATTTGTACTTGGCCACCATACAGGAATTTTGCTCCCTCTGCATTTGATCATGCCTTGATGACCTTTGGAAATTTGTATGAGGATTTCTGATCTCTATGAAGTTACCACAGCAATTTGATGTTAATACAATAAACAACTTTCTGCTCTGGCAACAGTACTATTATTGTAAATATACTTTGTCTTTTTGTACTTGTTAGACCATTTCTGAAATAAACTGATTTTTATTTGCAGATTAGTGTTTTGTTTAGTAGCTTCTTTGAGAATGTCCATTTTGCTTGAAATCATGTGTTGGTTATACTTGACACTTTGGATTTGTGGGTAGTCACAGCTTCTTTAGTGTCAGACTCAGTCAGATCAGTCGTTTTTAGTTTCTTTCTTGGCACATGCATAGCTTTCACTTTGAAACAGCTAAGTCTCAGTGGTCTGTGATATCTTGATTACACTGTATACATGTCATAAGAGTTAATGAGAAAAACTAGAGATTTATAGTCGTTTTTGCTGATGGAAACAGTCTAGTCACAGTAAATATCTGGAGAATTATTCAAGTGCTTAAAGTCTTCCCTTTATATTTGCAAATATTTCCACTCTGTTTTGGTCAAAATTCTGGAACAGAAATCAGTTGGCTTGAGTTTGCCCCTGTCCAGTTTCATCCAGGCAGTACTCGGTCCATAACTGCTACCATTAGCACTGACTATGGTAAATTTAGTGGCATCATACTGCAAAAGTACAGATGTAACCCTTCTGAAACCCTGCACTTTGAAATCTCCCCATGTCCACTCTGCATTTGTACTCAGTAGGTTTGTCATAAGATATAACACTGCTGTCCTAGTACAACTTTGTCCAAGAAATTAACTATCTCAAACGCCTATTGGGGTTCCAACAATTTTTTTCTACTGTGCAACTTTTCTGTTTCATTGATTGATGCCATCACTAGTGACACAATGTCCAAAATACAGGTTTTCAGTTTTGTCAAAGCAATACATCTCTTTATTTAGACTGAGCCGTGATTTCTAAATAGTTTCTAGACTCTCATCATACATTTGTTTATTAGGCCCAAATGCTAAAATGTCATCCATTACTACTACATTGTCACCATGGCCTCTTAAAAAAGTATCCATTTCATGCTAGAAATTTTCAGGTGCAGACATGATCTCAAAGGGTAACTGTGTGAAACAAAATATCCCCATTGAAGTAATAAATGTCCTCAGCTTCCTGCTTCTTGGATCTATGGGTATTTGCCAGAATTCACAGGATGTAGCTAAAGACAAGAATATCTCTGTGTCTAATATCCTTGGAGCTGTGTTTTTCAAAGTAGGAAAGATTAACTGAACCTCTTCATTTTAATTGTATTATTTAGTCCCTTAATGTCAACACATAATTTAACTTTGCCATTTCTAATCATATTATTAAAACCACTGGCACACACTGATCTGTTGGTTCAGTAACCTCTCTTGTGACACCAAGTGCCTATATTCTCTATAACTAGTCTTCTGGGTGTAATAAATGCACATGGACTTAACACCCTAGTTTTAGCTTCATGTCTACTGGCTCAGTCAAGAACTTTAACATAGCCCAACACATTTACATTAAATTTATCAGTGTTAAAAGTCAAACCTATAGTTCTACTCAGCAAAACTCATATTTGTACCATTTCTACTTAGTTAATGCAAGGAACTTTCCACTATAACTGGCTTTCACAACACAGCTTCACATTTCCATTCATGCTGTAAGCAAGTGCAGCCATTTTTGAGACACTACTATAGGTATCATGTGACATTTCTGAAATTTCAATGTTAACTTCAGTGGAGTTCCATGAATTGAGAGTTTACATGACAATTTTCTTGTTGTATGATTATTTATTCACTGAGTCCCAAAAGAAAGACTCGCTTGCACTTGCCTCTGTCTTTTTTTCTGTTGCTACTACCTTGATTTACACACAACAGCCAAATAGCCCATTCTGTTGTAATTTTTGCATCTATAATTTCATGCTGAGTATTACTGTAACCCAGAGTGCACATACCTGCATCTGGTACATATTCCCAACTTGCATTCACTTATTTTATCACTCCTGTTTACTTTGTCCATTACATTGTTTTTTTATTTGTTTAACACTTGGATTATTATTAACTTTATCCACATGTTTCAGAACATGAGTATTAGGACACTGCCTTTTAATTATCTCAATCTGTCAAGATATCAATATATCCTTTCCAATATTAAATCTGGCAGCAACTGCAGCTTTTGCAAAACCTCCATCATCAGTATTTGTAGTAGCAGTCTTGTCCATTATTTGCACATCTATAGCAGCAACCAAATCAATCACAAAGGCATACATGGTGGAGATTTAGCAGGCAGCAGTTACACACCAAAGTGCCAAAGTAAAATAATGACATCAGTAATCCCAGATAATATAAAACCAATCCATATTTATTGATAGTGATTGAGCACTTTCGTTCCATAAACTGGAACTTCTTCAGAATAAGAATCCGAGCCATGTCACTTACTTAAATAGCTAGTATTTAAAGGTACAGTGTCCTACCATAAAAAATAAAAGGTAATTCAGTATAAAATCTCAAATAATACTACATTATAAACTAAATACAACAAATCAAACTAATGCAGTGCTGTTTACATTTAAATAGTCCCCTTTAACCAACAATTAAGTAAATAAAAAATGCAGGTGAAAAATTATGGGTAAAAAGTAGAAAAACAATATATACTTATAAATTCGCATACATACTTTTTTCTACCACAGAGGCTAATTAGAGCTCTTATAAAATAGTATATTAAACAATAATACTCATATTGGTTTTTCTTTTTATATTATATAGTTAAATACCATCCATCAACACCCACCTATAGCAGCATATTCCATTATAACTTAGCTGATCATAATTTTACAACAGAATGTATAGACACCATATAGGTTGATAGGTGTGTACTAGACTAATGGCCCTGGAGCCCTTACAAGCCTAGCCCATAAGATTACCCTGGCATCATGCCACCTGACCTTAGTTCCCAGTGCCTCTGTCGAGTAAAGCTGCTGGAGTGATCCCTGGAGTGAATTTTCTATTTCCCATCCACTCATCAAGATTTCTCTTGAAGAGGGCCAGTGAGGTGCTCTGCTTGACATGTATGGGAAGTCTATTCCATAGCACGGGCAGTCTCTGGGTTATGAACCTGTCCCTCCAGCATGTTCTGTTGATTGTGGTAATGAGGTTGAGGTCTCTGGAGCGTGTGATGTGGAGAAATTGGGATTTCTTTAGATGTAGCATTTCTAACAGAGCTGGGTCAGACATGGCTTTGTAAGTCAAGCAGAGATCGCCTCTAAGTAGGCAATATGAGACAGAGAATAGTGGGAGTTTTTTGAGTCTGTCCATATAGGACAAATGTTTAAGGCCTAGGATCCTCTTTTGAGGTACTTTTGTGGCCTCTCCAGTTGTTGCAGGTGTTTAGTGAGGTACATGCCAAATGGAGTATTGTACTCAAAGATTGGCCTAATGAGGGAAGAGTAGAGGGAGACAATGACCTCTTTCTTCCTGGATACAAAACCTTTAGTAATGAGATGTGCCACATAGAAGGACTTCCTGACCATAGTGGCAATGTGGTGGTCACAAAAGAGGCTGTTGTCAACCTGTGTTCCCAAATCTCTTATAACACCTTCTGTGTTCAGTGGACTACCATCAATGTGGTAATTCATGGGAACCGGGTTTTTCCCAAAGGGGATGACAACATATTTTGGCATTGAGCTTAAGGCCATGGTTCTGACACCAGTCGTTGGACTCAGTGAGGCCTTTCTGTCGGATGTCAACATCACTTGGGGAGTTAATAATAGGTCCCAGCTTGCAATCGTGTGCAAACTTTGTCAGCCAGAGTCCCTTCGTGTTGGCCTGGACTTCAGAGAAGTAGATACCAAACAGGAGAGGACTCCACTCATGACTGGTCCATAGTCTGACTTAGAGTCAGCTACTTTCACACTTTGGATTCTACCTATGAGCCAGTTTGCAACCCACCTAGTGATATAGGGGTTGATGTCTAGCTTAGTGAGTTTTTCTATGATTCTAGAGTTTAATCTTGGTGGGTTGATAACATCAAATCTAAATTGCCCCAGCAATTCTTCAAATTCTACCCTATATTCCCATTCACCACCTCTCATGTAGGTCAACAGCCACCCTTTCTAAGATACCAAATTTAAAACCACAAAATCCCTTTACAATGGAGTGTTTATAAAGTGCATTATTAGTATTCTTTGTCCTAATTTCATAAAGATGTTCATATATTCTTTTCTGCAGGGCTCGTTCAGTCTTCACCACGTAGGAACTTGGGCAGCCTGTGTGTTTTGCTATATAAACTACACCCACAGTTCTGCAGTAGCCTTTAGTCAACTTAAACTTGCCACATAGGCTGTTATCAAGAACAAGACTCTCTTCAGCCAAGATATATGGGCATTGATTACATACACAACATTTCCAGTGCAAGTACATATAAATGTTCCCTCATGATTGCTGCAATTATTATTGGGTTCCAGTAATAGATGGACTATCACCTAAGACTTCTAACAGTGCGGGAAAAGCTTTCAAAATATTTCAATTGTTTTTTATAATTGATTTAATTTTATTTGCACATTCATTGTATTCAAGAATGAGGGCTCGATCATAACATGCCAGAGGTGCAGATGTAGGGTCACTCTCATTATTTGTAGTGTCATGATTTTCTTCTAAACCTACACAAGTGAGAGGTTTATATTTACAACCCCACTCAGATAAAACTGAATCACTGATATTACATATAAAATGTAATGCATATGCTCCGTCTACAAACATATTTACTACTTTCATAATCTCTTATTTCACATCAACTTTATTTGAGGTAATCTGAGCCAGTCTAATACTCTTCGCTTTTATGAGACAGTTCTTATAACTCATGCAGTGGGAACTATCAGAATGTAAATATGAATTGCTAAATGTGGGTTTTTCTGTACATTTTCAAAATAAATCCATTCCAATTAGATTTTATCAGAGTATCCAAGTCATTAATATTTTTTATTGTAATTCCAAGTAAATTTGAAAAGTGCATTAGTACCAGCTAAATAATTAACAAAATCCTTAATTAGCTCTTCCAGACCTTCCCAAAGTACAAAGTTTGATAGTTCTCACCCCATGAGTTATAAAAAGAGTTTCATAAAACAGAAATGTACTAGAGTGACTCAGATGACCTTAATCAAGTATAGTTAATATGTAAGAAGAGATTATGAAAGTAGCAAATATGTTTGTAGAGAGGGAATATATGTTAAATGTTATGTGTAATATCAGTGATTCAGTTTCATCTGAATGAGGTTGTACATATAAACCTCTGCTTGATGTAGGTTTAGAAGGAAATGATGGCACTGCATATGATGGGAATGACCCTACATCTGCACCTTTGGCATGTTATGATAGAGCCCTCATTTTTGAATACAGTGAAGGTGCAAATAAAATCAAATAAGTTATAAATAACAATCAGACTATTTTGAAAGCTTGCTCCACACGATTAGAAATCTTAAGGGCTAGTCCATCTTTTGTTTTTAAAACTGCATCAAATTTTAAACAATTATTGAAACGCAATAGTAATTGCAATAATCATGAGGGAGTATTTGTATCTTCTGGCACTGAAAAATGTGATTTATGTAAACAGTACCCATATATTTTGGTTGAAGAGAGTCTTATTCTTGATAACAGCCTATGCAGGAAGATTAAGTTGGTTAAAGGTAATTCTGAAACTATTATTGTAGTTTGTATAGCAAAATGCACAGGCTGCCCAAGTTTCTAAATGGGAAAGACTGAACGAGCTCTGCAGGAAAGGATATATGAATATCTTCATGAAATTAGGACAAAGAATACTAATAATAAACTTTATAAACACTCTGTTGTTTGTAAGGGATTTTGTGGTTTTAAATCTGGTATCTTAGAAAGGGTGACTGTTGACCTAAGAGGTAGTAAATAGGAATCTAGGGTAGAATATATTTATTGTGACAATTTAGACTTGATGCTACTAACCCACGAGGATTAAATGACATGGTGTCTATACATGGATTTTAAAATTACCATCAACTGAGTTATGATGGAATATGCTGGTAGAGGTGGCTGTTGATGCATGATATTTAATTATATATTAGAGAAGAAAAATCAATATGAGTATTATTGTTTAATATTATTTTAAGGAGTGCTAATTAGCTTATATGGTAGAAAAATGTATTCACGTGTATTTATATGTATACATTGGTTTTGAAAAATACACCTGCTCTTTTTATTTATTTAATTGTTGGCTATAGGGAACTATTTAAATTTAAATTGAACTGCATGAGTTTCATAATTTGTATTAATTTTATAGTGGAGTATTATCTGAGTTTTTATATTGAATGAACTTTTCGCTTTATGGTAGGACACTGTACCTTTAAATACTAGCTATTTAAGGATGTGACTTGGCTTTGATGCTTACTGTGAAGACCTTCCAGTTTATGGAAAAAAGTACCCGATCACTATTGATAAATTTGGATTGTTTTGAAATTATATTGGGTTGTTGATGTCATTGTTTAAGTTTATCACTTTGGTGGGTGACTGTTGCCTGCTAAATCTCCACAGCGTTTCTTTCTACATCCATAGCAGCTCCCAAATTCACAGTATTTATCTAGGTTTTATAAATGTCTTACAAACTGCTCAGTAGCAACACTACCTCCTTGTACACACTTGTGACAGTATGCCCATTCATGAATTACTTTTCTTTTTGACACAAAATAGTTATGTAGTTTAGCTGCAGCAGTCTCAGTAAATATAATTTGCTCCTCAGAAAATGTAAATGCATTATAAATTGGCTCATCCTTTGCCCATAGCATAAACTAAAGCATTTACCTGGATTTATTGTTCCTCTTTATCCAGGTTGCATGCAGTTTGAAAGCATGCAGACCTCTGCTTCCATTTGTCCTGGCAAATAGCTGCTAGAGAATGAAAGGTCCTCGTTACCTGAACTTTGTTATTTTGTAGGTTGTTACACTCTTTATGTTCATTGTTTTTGATTTGGCACTTGTTGGAGCTATTATCTTATCTAAATGGCTTCAGATGTATTGGTAGAATCCTTCTTGGTGTTTTGGCACAATTTCTGCTTTCCCTGGTTATTTTCAGGTCTTCCTGCACAAACGATCTACAACCAGTACATCTAAGCGGAGCAAACAATCCAAATACAAAAGAGCATGCTGAACTTGTAGAAACGCTGTTTAATAGAGCAGAACAGAGCTTTCGGGAAAATAAATCCCTTTATCAGTGAAGGGATTTGTTTTCCCGAAAGTTCTGTTCTATTAAATAGCATTTCTTGCGGGTTCAGTGTACTCTTTTGTATTTTCAGGTCTTCTGTGGAGTTGGTGGTATTTGCTTTGGCTGCTTTAGTCTAAAGATCCCACTTCTGACATCTTCTTCTTTTGGCTTTTCCCGGTTAGGGGTCGCCACAGCGGATCACCTTCCGCTCATGATTGGCAGTGGAGTTTTACGGTGTTGAGTTGCCAGCCCAGCGCCCAACCTTCCACAGAAGGCACACACACACACACACACACACACACACACACACACACACACACACACACACACACACACACACACACACACACACACACACACACACACTCACATTCACACCTATGGCCAGTTTAGTGTGTCCAATACACCTACAGCATGTCTTTGGGATGTGGGAGGAAACCCACATGACCACAGGGAGGACAAGCAGACTTCACACAGAAGGCACCCCAGCTGAGGATCGAACCGGAGAACCTCTTGCTGTGAGGCGAAAGATCCCACTTCTGACACTGTGACATAATGGGATGATTTCTGCAAGTGATAAAAATCATTGCACAGAACCACAGATGTGAATGGAAGTGCTTTACATTTATTTTCCAGACTTAGCATAAGCATGGTAGCTCAACACACACACATGCACACTCCTTCTTTATGTACTGTCCTTTAAGCTAGGGGCTAGGTAGATATAATCAATCTACTACTAATCACATAGATCATCGTTATACTGCATCACACTCATCCTTATTTGTTCCTTTGCTATGTTTTGTATCTATTTTTACAATTTGTCTACTGCCATACATATATCTCTCCCTTCAGCTTCTATCCCCCTCCCTCTAACCTTTCATTCATTCATTTTTGGATTACTGGCCTTAACCCCGTTTACACTCACAGGGGAGATGAAATCTATCCCAGCACTCATTCGCACAAGGCAGAGAAACTAATTCTGGATAAAGCACCAGCATATTGCAGGATATACATATATCTCACACACACACACACACACACACACACACACACACACACACACACACACACACACACACACACACACACACACACACACACACACACACACACACACACACACACACACACACACACACAACACACAACACACACACACACACACACTGAAATCAACAAGCAAGTTTGAGTATCAGCATTTCACTTATAAAATGTATTTGATATGAAAATGGAAACTGTATCACTGTATTAGTGAAAATTATATGCACTCTAAAAGCATGTGCAGACTCCACACAGAAAGCGCCACATCTGAGAACCAAACTGGAGAACTGAGCTCTATTAGACTGCTCTGCTACACCTTCTAATCAATCACCTTTTACTTCTCTGCAATGCAAGCAGTAATGTTTTAGGCAGTAATCTGTAATCTGCATTGGGCACTAAAATAAGGGTTTGATTTTCTCATTTTCTATCATGTGTTTTCCACATAGATGTCATTTCAGTATTATATGCATCACTTTCATCCTTACATGCTTTCTTATGTCATCCATTCAATAGCCTCAAAGACAAATATTTATTCAAGAACAGATGAACATTTTTAGTTTGTAAGAATGTAAACTATACTCAGATATGTTAGACAAGGATACCAAAGTCTCAAGTTCTGCTATTTTGCCACATACAAATGTAAAATTGTCAGTTTCAAAGCAGACATCATTAGAATTAAAAAAAAAAATGATGAATGTTTGTATATTTGAAATAGCCACATTTAGTGACTGCCAAGTCAGATCCCCCTATTTCCAGAAACAGAAATGAAGAAAGTCTGTCCTTTGTTGTATTGCTCAAACTGTCCTTGATTCTGCTGACACCTTCATGAAAATTCTCTGCTTGCATGCACGCTTAGTTGAGGCCACAGGAAATCATATTGATGAAATTGATGGCTATCATCTCATTCATTAATCCAACTCACCAGTGCAATGTTGTCAGCTGAAACAGATCTTTTACATAGACTACTGCACGTGCAGTGAGTGTCCTCTGAATCCTATACAGTGCTTTGTGTGAAGGCAGACCACACAACATCTTATTCAATCACTTGGGACTCGTATACTTCAGAAATGCATATTAGATGGTCTACAGATATGCAACCATATTAAAAAAAACGCTTATATCTCCTGCATCACACAGATATGTCCTTCATTCTCAGAGATATCACCATTTTGGAAACACTCCCCACACACTGATCTGACCTCTGATATTCTCTGCATATTGTGCTGAATACTGTTTTGGATCTCTTGGGAACAAGTCAGTCAGCATAAAAAATAAATTTGCACAGACGTACATAAATAAATAAACAAACTTGTATGTCACTTGTTCAGAATGAGAGTGCCCAGTATACATTGTTTTCTTGAATTGCAAGGGTGTGCTTCATGGTTGCAAGGTGTCAAAATGGTGAGTGCTGTGGAAAATTCACATATCATTATATGCGCAATCCCCCTTACTTTAAAAGTAGAATTATGCATGCATCAGTGAAAATACTCTTATAACTGCTTTAAGTATATTATGTGAATTACTCTAAACATTTGTATTATGTGATTTACATTGATTTAAAAAAATACAAATATTGCAACAGATTTATTTTATTAAGTACATTATCAATCTACCAAACCCAAAATATTTACACATTTCACTCTGTATAAAACTGTCACTTTTTTTAACTGTCACTTTTTGATCAAAAATGTCATTATTAACAAACAGTAAAGCTGCTTCACTGTCAAGTGAATATTTAGCCACATTTGGTTTAATATCAGTTTCAGCTGCAGTCATGTTGCAACTCAGTTTAAACCTCATTATAGGAACAGTTGACCCAAATGGAGAGCTACACATACAGGCAAAACCTAACCTAAAATGAATGATCTGATGTATCCTTTTCATTCCTTCCTCATCTGATGGGTTCGGATTTGAGACTCTGAGCTGACTGAGCTGCTTGTGCCAGATGTTTGGATCCAAAACTCTTCTTCCTTTTCTTAGCTTTTAGACAGTTTTTCTTCCCTGGTGCTAATTGCTGACAAGTCTACTGGTTTTAAAAAGTGCATTACCTGTAGCCATAAAATCCCTGACTCAGATGCCCACAGGGAGTGTGTTTATTGTTTAGGACTTATGCACTTGAATCTGGATTGCTGTGTCTGCTCAGGATTCATCTACAGCACTCTTACCGACCATAGCAATAAATTAGTGCTGAAAGCCCTCCCTTCTTCTTCTTCTTCAGCTTCTATAGCTGGGGCTCAAACCTCATCCAAACAACAGGCAAAGGAAAGCCAGACTCAGCTGCTAAGGAAAAAGAGTCTCACAAGAGTTCCCTGGATGGTTCTTCCTCATTAGCTTATTCATTGGAGACTTCTACTAAGATGCAAAAAAAAAGTCAGATCCGACTACTTTGGATCCAACTGGTCCTAAATCTAAGTCTCCTCAGATCTGAACTCCTTCTCGCCTACTGGATATGACTACTTCACAGCTCCGTTCACCCTTTTTGGAGGGATCTCCCCACAGGCTTTCCAGACCTCCTTCCTGCACATCTTCTCATAGGTCTTCCAGAAGTTTATCTGAAGTTGACATGGATAGAGTGATGAGGAAATTTCTCAGTTCAGATCCAGAAGGATGTACTCCCAGCTCCGACTCCCAATGGATTCAAGGCCCCACCTTTGTCCAATCACCTCTAGGTCTCTCCTTCTCTGATTTGACCCTCTATTTTGGAGCGCTCTGATCCAAGACCCTGGAGGTGTGCTCATTGGATCCAAAGATGATCTGTTCTTTGACTCTGGTGACTTCCCTTAGTCACCTGACCATGAGCGTTTCAGAGCTGGGGGCCTCTTGGAGCCAAAGCATCAGTGCCAGGTCAAGGGGATTAGGATCAACACCAAAGCTTTCAGAGCCATCTATTCCCCCCCCCCCGGGGCTTCAGCGTTGGACAGCTCTTTTCCGACAACTTCCTTGGGTGGAGTGCTTTTGCGGTTGTAGGAGCCAACAGCTCAAGAATTACTGTCTCCTTTGCCATTGACTTCTGTTTCACCTAGGCATTCTGTATTTAAGGTTGTGGAGAAGGCCTTTTCTTTGTCTAGAGAAAGGACATCCCTAACCCCATCAGATTAGACAACTTTGCTTCTTCTGGTTCTCCGCTCAGAGCCTTGTCCATTCATTTCACTGGGTCAGCTAGCACGATCTAGTCACCAGTTGGTCTTTCAGGCCATCTTCATCTCTTCTGATGCTTCCCCAGACCACCTCACTGAAGAAGTCCCTAGAAAGAGCATGTCTGAAAGGAGACATCTAGAGTCCCCTCAGGAATCTCTCACAGTGGACACCAGTTTTGTTGAGGAGGAGGGGGTCCCCCAGTTCTTTACCTGAAGACGTCGTCTTTGGAAACATCTAGAGCTTCTGAAACAAAAAGGTGGCTGGTCGTTAGATATCCCCTCCCAGAAGGAAATGGTGTTCCTGGAGGCTTTCAGGTCTTGCCCGTCTACTTCTTGTGTGACTCCTCTATCTGATTAACTCAAAGATCTTGTTTCTCACCAGGTGTGGAAAGAACCAGATACTGTAGAGCCATTCCCTAAAAGACCTGAAAAAATTCTTGCTCTCCCTAAGGACCTGGTGCACTGGATGAAAGGAGTCCATTTTGATGCCATGGTTGCGGCACCAACCACCAAGAAAGAACTTACAGAACAGAGTGCTTCTGTCTATCCCCCTAACAGTGAGTCCAGGGCCTTGGACAGATTTAGTAAGCATGTGTATGCTTCAGTGACCTTTGCACTCCAGTTGCTGAATTATCTGGCACTTTTGCAAGATTGAAAAGAGATGTAAACAAAGAAATTTCCAAATCTCTTTCTGGGTCCATGCCTACTGAGGACCAAAATAAAATCTCCTCGCATCTGACCACCTTCCAGTCTATTTCTAATGTGTCCATGAGGCTGATCTGCCATACAGCAGAAGGTACCTCTCAGGTGTTGGGTTTAGGCATAGCCATTAGGAGAAATGCCTGAATTTGACAATGTGATTTTGCAAAGCCCTTTAAGTCTTCATTAATCAGTGAGCCTTTTGGTGGATCTTTCTTGTTCATCCCCAAGGTAAAGGACACATTCTCCAAATGTGAGCAAGAGGGAAAGACCCTCTCTTTTGTGGCTTATGTTTTTCAACTCATCAAAGAACTTTTTCAGGGAATCAGCAAGGAGGTAGAAAAATGTGGTTTCGCAAATCACACCATCCTTTTCAAGTCTCACATAGAGATAGTTCCCTCAGAGGCAGAGGGGGGGTGTCTCAAATGGAAGACGCTGTCCTAATGGCAGAGATTGCTCACAAAACCAGGACTTCTGGGATTCCTTCTCAGATAAGCCCTACCAGCACTCCTGAAAGGAGGCCCAACTGTTTCCAGAGAGCTTGGCTATCTATAACAAAAGATTTCCGGGTGCAGAGAATCATATCCAGCCATTATATTATACCATTTTCCCTACCCCCCCAAACAAAATGAAAAGAATAACCTGATGTCCCCCCACTCACAGGGACACAGTGGCATTAGAAATAAAAAAGCTGCTAGTCATTCAAGAGGGCTTCCCATACCAGAGAGGATCTGGGACGTATTCAAGAATCTTCTTGGTGCCAAAAAAGAAAGGGGACTTGAGACCAATTTTGGATCTCAGCAAACTAAATCAATTTGTGCAATATTCAAGGTTTCAGATGGTCACAGTTCAGTCCATTTTGCCACTACTGCAAAAGGACAACTGGATGTGCTAGATAGATTTTCAGGATGTGTACTTTCACATCAAAATGAACAGGCACTCCAGAAGATATCTACACTTTCAGTTGGGAAGCAGTCATTATCAGTTAAGAGCACTGCTCTTTGGTCTCACCACAGCCCCACAGGGTGTTCACCATATGGAAGGCAGTGGTGGGAGCTCATTTGAGACATCTGGGATTCTGAATGTTTCCATACCTAGACAACTGGCTCCTAACTACTCCAAGCAGGCATTGACTCCTACCTGACAGTTATGACTCCAAGACTTAACAGGCCTCAAACTGACTGCATAGTTTCTCTTTATCCATTGATTGCTAGACAGCTGTGGCTCTACTTACCAGTATGTCATATCTTGTTATCTTCTCAAAAAGCTTCTTCTAGAAGGATTTGCAAAAATAAATAGAAGTGATTTGTTTTCTGTGCCCTTAGCAAGGACCTGGATCCTTTTTCAGCACCTATACCATTTATCCTTGAATTTTTAGCTTCAGTTTTCAATGAAGGTGCTAGTTTTTCAACTATTGAAGTTCAATTGGCTGCCATTTCTAATTTCTACCTGGATGAAAATAACTTTACCTTAACTTCTGCTAAACTATGTAAAGCCTTTCTCAAAGGAACCTTTTTATTTAGACCTCCATTGAAGGATCCTACTCCTCTCTGGGATTTAACTATTATGCTTCAGGACTTAACTCAGGCTCCCTTTGTACTATCAGCAAGGGCAGATTTACAAATTTTGTCTTGGAGAATCAGCCTGTCTTTTTTGCCTAACGCAGCTTCTAGTCCAACATAAACAATGTCATTATTCTACCAGTTTTCTTTCCAAACTTTTCAAATAAGGATGAGTATATGCTCCATCAGTTGGCTATGCATAAACAACTTTGCTTTTATTTCCATAGAACCAAAGAGTTCAGGAAAACCGACCAGCTCTTTGTTTCCTTCTCTCCTAACAGATTGGGCAAACCAGTTTCCATAGTTACATTGGCCAAATGGTTAACTGAATACATTACCTTTGTCTATGGTAAAAAAAGTTTTATCCTTGCTTAAACCTCCTAGAGCTCATTCCATGAGGTCTGTGGTGGTCTCTTCAGCTTTTTCATCAAGGGCTTCCTTAGATGATATTAGTATAACTTGTACTAATTCTCACACTTTTATTGCTCATTACAAGTTAAGTCTGGTTTCCAGGAACAGAGCAGCCTTTGGCTGTGCAGTACTCCAGTATATCCCTCTATGAGGACCACCCCAGGTTCCAGTAGTTGGACTCTGTCCCGTCAGTTGAGGAATGAATGAAAAGGACAACATCAGATAAAAAAAAAAAAAAAAAGTTATGTACTCACCATAACATTCCATCTGTGCTGTCCATTTTCAGTCTTCGATATCAAAAAAAACCAAAACCAATACGGTGCACGAAAATAGCAGCCAGACTGGAAAGATATATTCTTTATTGACGTTGATTCTGGTACCTCGGCCTTCGCCTTCTCATGGAATACTTCTCATACAAAAATCAGCCCATTTTATATCATCACCACTTTGCATGCTTAATTACACAATTAATCAATTATCAAAACTTGTTATTTGAAGATACAACTGCATTAAATTTTCAAACCGTGCTTATCTATTACATTGTATTATAAGTAATAGTGTTTGTGTAGATAGTCATAGTTGTATATCTCATATGAAACTCTAAACATCCAGTAATTGTTTATACATCTATCACTAATTATAGGTAAATTTATTATCTAAACATTTTATATTTCCAAATTCAAACCATTTGGATATAGAGTATTAAAATTTGTAATAAATCTTGATTCCATATCTAATAACCTTTTGAGAAAATCAATGTTATTACGACCTGCCCCCCTGGATCTGCCCAAAACACTAAAAATGAACTCGTCTTCCATTCCCCCATGTTGCTCGTAAAAATGGTTGGTCATGGGACACTCTAACCTACAGTTCCTAATGTCACCTAAATGTTCAAAGATTCTTAGCTTGACCTTCCGTTTGGGTTGTCCATTGTACCATTTCTGGGGTACACAATTGCACCCCAGTATGTACACTACACCAAAGGAATTACAATCAAAATGATCAATGGCATTATATCCAACCTCATTGATTCTCATGCCATCCAAATTCCTAATCCTAGCGCATACCTTACATCTTCCGCAAGCATAAGCACCTGCGTTCCACCTATTTGCCTTTGTTGCTTAATAATTCCTTCAAATTCTGAAATCTTCCATAAGAAAAAGTCACCTTATTAGGAAATAAACTACCCACCTTATCATCTCTGCTAACAATGGGCCAAAGTGACGTCACCAACCTCCTTAATACATTAGAAAAATCAGAAAACCTGCTCACAAAAAATATATTATCCTCATTTGCATCCTTTGTTGCACAACTGTCTTGCCCCTCCATACCCTCAATGTCACTAATTGCACTGCTAAAGGCCTTCTTCATGAGCCTCGTCAATCCTAACTCATGTTCCACCTTATTTCTAGCCATCACTACCATATTTTTTGAATAGCCTCTAGCACTAAGTTTTACATCAATTCTATTAAATTCTGTTTCAGTCATGTCCTTTTCTGATGTATTTGCAGCAATGCGTTTAAATTCACCTACTGGCAAAGAATTTATAAGATGAAAACTATGCATGCTAGAGGCATGTAAGAAATTGTTGGCCACTGTCACTTTATGAAAGGGTCTATATTGTATCCTTTTATCTAACCCTACATAAAATTCTACATCCAGAAAATGAATCTTACTTTCACCAACAGTACAGGTGAAATCCAACCCACTTGGATTAATTCTTAACTCAGACATAAACCTATCAAAGTCACTGGGGTCACCCCTACACAAAAACAAAAGATCATCGATAAATCTTTTATACTTGACCACCTTACTTTGAAAAAAATCATTGGAATAGATGAATAAATTCTCAAAATGAGCCATAAAAAGGATGGCATATGAGGGAGCATAAGGGGCACCCATAGCTGTACCCTCTTTTTGAAGAAAATAACTTCTATCAAATTCAAAACAATTATGTGTTAAACAAAATTCTAACAAGCTGATAACATAAAAAGTGTGTGGGCCTTCCCCTAACATCTTATTGACCGCTTCAAGTCCCCAATGTGTACTAATACTAGTATAAAGTGATTTTACATCAACACTGGCCCAATAAAAATTGTCTTCCCAGAGAATTCCCCCTACACAATTGCTAACTTCTCTTGTATTCTTCACATGTGAGGGCACCCTGGAAAGATAACTTTTCAACTCTGAATCCAAAAAAATGCCTACATTCTGTAGATAAGCACCCCTACCCGACACAATGGGGCACCCAGGCGGATTCCTCTAATCCTTATGCACTTTTGGAATGATAAAAAAATCTTGCATCCTTCGGGTTTTTAATATGCAACTTTTTAATATCTGTTACTGTAAAAAACCCCAAACGTTCGCCCCTTTCTAATAAATCCAATAAAGCACAATTGAATTCCTTAGTGGGGTTGAAATTCAAACATGCATAAGTGTTTTCATCCAACAATAAACTCAAAGCTATAGAATTATATTTCTCTCTGGGTAAAATAACCCAATTACCACCTTTGTCGGATTGAGTAAATACATATTTGTCAGTCCGCCCCCTTAATTCACTCAGGGCCAACCATTCATCTTTATTTAAATTGAAAGATTTTTTACTCTGCCTGAATTTTTTGAATTCACTCTCAATTTGTTTGTACAGGGTTCTTTCAAAAATGTTGATGCCAACATTGATTTTTGGTGGAACAAAATCACTAGTGAAAAGAACTTTGGGTACATCAAACTTTCCGTAACCTGTGTAAAATTCAAAACCAGGAAAAGAAACACCAACATCCTGCCCATCCGTAAAAATATCAAACAACTCATTTTCATGTAGAGACATGTTCATTAATGAACTATCCAATAAAGATTCATTACTACTATCACCATCACACTTTTTCACCTTTTCATTATTGGCAAAAAAAGCTTTCAAATGCAATTTTCTGTAAAATTCCCTGGCTTCTAAAATCGCATCTGCTAAGATAGGGAAACATGTCGGCACAAATTTGGTGCCCTTACTAAGCACTTTTTTAATGTTATCAGTTATAACCAAGTCTGATAAATTAATAATGGATAAATCTTCACCTCTACTGAAATCTTTGTAACAAAAAGGAATGTCAGCAGCATCACATACAGAACTGGAAAAGAGTCCACATTTATTGAGTCCAACATTATATTCAGCAACTTCATCTTCTTCACTTTCCTTGAAAATGACGTCCTCGCCCCTTCTTCTGCGTCGAGCTTTGATTCGCTGTGGTTATAACACCATTCTGACCATTGGAACTCGAAGTTGCTTCCACATTCAAATCTTCAAAGGAAATGCTCTTTCTACCCATGGAAGCTGAATCCGCGGATGAAACTGAAGTGTCTCTGGAAATGCTAGACCTGTAACCACCTCCCTTGGCTCTGTTCCTGCCCCGCCTCTTCTTAAAGCTGTACTGCCAAGAGAATATTTTACCCGACTTATAGTCATTGGCATCTCTAACAAACTTCTTTTTTTGTTGAATGACACCCGCTTCCACTTTGGAAACCCTAAGTTTGATGTCATTCATGTGTTGTTCAAAAATAGCTTCAGAGCTTTCTTTAACAAGAGCTTTCTGTAGCTCCAAAATGTTGGAGCGTATTCTCTCGAGTGCCCTTTCATTACATTTAATGAGCACTCCCAACCAGCTTAACGTACATTGGAGAGAGATCTCCTTCCATTCGGCAAAGAGATCCCCATTATCCTCAGAAAATTCAAATGCTGGTAGTCGCTCCACTCTTAGCCCTCTTGGTGTAATCTTGGAGCTGGCATACTTCCCCAATAATCTTAAATCATAAAAGGTGGTTACCTCTTTTGTCATTGCTCTCTCCAACTCTTCATATTTAGCTGAAAAATCATTCTGAGAACACACCCACTGGTCACTGGCCGCCAGTTTCTCTTCTCTCTCCTTCCAAATGGTAACAAAATTGAATGCATGCTGATGGTTTGCCATATCCACTGATACTGCTGCTACTCCATTGACTGACATATAGAATAATGTCTCAAGCACACTAAATTGTGAATCCTGGATATCAAAAAAACAAAACCAATATGGTGCACGAAAATAGCAGTCAGACTGGAAAGATATATTCTTTATTGACTTCTATTCTGGTACCTCGGCCTTCACCTTCTCATGGAATACTTCTCATACAAAAATCAGTCCATTTTATATCATCACCACTTTGCTTGCTTAATTACACAATTAATCAATTATCAAAACTTGTTATTTGAAGATACAACTGCATTAAATTTTCAAACCCTGCTTATCTATTACATTGTATTATAAGTAATAGTGTTTGTGTAGATGGTCATAGTTGTATATCTCATATGAAACTCTAAACATCCAGTATATGTATATACATCTATCACTAATTATAGGTAAATTTATTATCTAAACATTTTATATTTCCAAATTCATACCATTTGGATATAGGGTATTAAAATTTGTAATAAATCTTGATTCCATATCTAATAACCTTTTGAGAAAATCAATGTTATTGTGACCTGCCCCCCCTGGGTCTCCCCATTTTCAGTCTTCCTCAGCTTCCTGCCCACCTATCCCCTTTGTTTGCTTCTGGAAAGATCTAAGAGTTTTACAGGAACTTCTGTTCCTTGTTTGATCTCCAGCTTCATTTTTCTTTTCTGCCTTTGTTAATTTTTTTAACAGGCTTGCTGTCCCTTTATATCTAAGGGCAGCAAACTCAATCTGAAGTTTGTTAGGTTGGTGGGGCATTATGGGTAAAGGAAAAAGGTCAAGAGTTTTGGATCCAAAGATCTGGTAGAAACAGCTGAGTCAGATCTGAATCCATCTGTTGAGGAAAAATGAAAATGGATAACACAGCTGGAACCTTATGGTGAGTACATATTTTTTTTCTATCCATGCTATGACTCATGTCACAGTCTGTTCTCTTATTTACAGTAATTGCTGTCTGTTTTTGTCTTATCTTTATTACCCTCCCAGATATGAAAAACAACTTGTATGTATTCAGAAAACATTAGCGTTTAGCCTTAAGAAAACATGCACTGGCTATATTTAATTGAAACTAAATTATACACTGCTCTAGTAAATGCAATAAAGCATTTAGTTACAGAAAACCTGCTCTCTCTTATTCACTTCCAGTAGTTTCAAACTTTAGTTTTTACTGAATTGCTTGTCCTTGTACTTGAAATTTTACATTTCTCTCTCAGTAAACAGTATCCAGAACTCTTGGTTTATTGCCTTTATGTTTAGTCAGCTTGTTTCCTTGGAAACATAAGATCAAAATGCAGAGCTTCCCTCAGCTCCATATTTCTCAACTGTCACTGAACATTTATTTGCTTAAAGAAAGTGGTTTATTACATTGTGGTGTCTCATTTTTTAAACCCTGCTTGCAATCGCATAAAACTTATCATTAGATTAAGACACGGTTATTAACCCAGATATTTACTTATGCAAAAGTAAAAGAAGACATAGCTGCATAGTAGAAAAGCTAAAAAAGCTAAATAAATTGGGACTAAACCCGTATGTCACCCACTGGATTGCCATCTGGCTCACAGACATGAAGCAGATAGTCAAAATACGGGGAAGTTACCTACACAAAGAGACCAGTCATCTGTGGAGTCCCTCAGGATTCTGTGTTGGGACTTCTCCTGTTTGACATCTAAGTCAGCTCTGGCTGACTAATTTTGCAGATGACTGCAAGCTAGGAGCAGTCATTGAATCCCCAATTGATTTAACCATCTTGCAGGAAGGTTTGTCTCAAGTAAATAACTGGTGCCAAAAGCATGGACTGAAACAAAGTACCAAAAATGCATAATCCTTTGGGAAGTAATTTACCCCAGGGAACTACTACAGTAATAATACACCCCTAAGAGCTGACCAGGTTCAAAATTTGGAGACTTATGTGGACAGTGAAATAACTTTTGACCTACATGTATCTGTTGTTGTAAGAAAGTCCATCTATATTGCACAGTTTTTAAATGAAAGGATTTTGTCTAGCTGTAAGAATGTTACTGTCCCTCTTTACTCAACCCTCATTAGACCAGTCTTTGAATGTAATGCCCTGTTTGGCATGTATCTGTCTAGAAGCATAAATGGAAAGAATGCTGACCAAATGTCTTCCCATGAAATTGAGTGCTGTCATCTCACTTTTATTAGAAACTTCTTCAGAGTGCAAACACATAGAGATATACAAACCTTTAAATTGTCTTGTAACCATGTGATCTAAGTCATGTGACCAAGAAATCATGTGATTAAACGATTAAAGGTACATACCAAATAAAATGTACAAAAACACATGTACCAAACAAAAAGTCTTATAGTTTGGCAGCCCTCAATTTATTGTTGTACGGACATTGTAATTGTAAAACAAAAAGGATGGTTTGTATCACCTCTTCTATATCCTGTGATAGTTTTTATGTGGGGAAGACAGAATACCAACCCAGACAAAGGATGTTTGAACAAAATTATATTATAAAAAAATAAAGATTTGACTAATGCTCTTAGTAAATATGCACAACAATGCACCAGTTTCAGGAAGTTCATATTTTTCTTATTGGACAAGTTTCTTATCCAGTATGAGGTGGAAACTTGGAACATGTGATTGAATACAGGGAATTGTGGCAACTGAGATTAAATCATGGGTTTAAATGGAGATATATCTATAAATTGCATTTTAAAAATGAGGGCTGCCAAACTATAGAAACAGTTTTGTTTGTTACCTGTTTTTATATGTTTTTGTATGTGTTATTTGGTATGTACCTTTAAGTGTTTAGTCATATGATTTCTTGGTCACATGAGTTAGCTCAGATGGTTTACATGGCTATTTAAAGGTTTAGTCATACCCACAACTAGGACAGCTATTTAATCAAAGTCTTACCTCTGGATATGTACCCAGGGAGTGGCGCACTGCAACTGTGGTCCCACTTCACAAAGGCGGTGCTTCCACCGACCCTGGAAATTACCGGCCTATTAGCTTGACAAGCCTTATCTGCAAAGCCATGGAGAGGATCATAATGGACCTCATAAATAAAGACATAGGGAATTTGCAGACCTTGGATCCAACCCAGTTTGGCTTTGTCAAAGGCAGATCATGCCTTTTAAAGATGGTAGACTTTTTCGTTACAGTCACCTAAGCCATTGATGAGGGAAAGGCAGTCCATACAGCCTACCTGGATCTGGCGAAGGCCTTGATACAATACCTCACTGGTATCATTGAAAACTCAGCAGCTTAAATGTTAACCCATACATCACAAGATGGGTTGCAAACTGGCTGAGTGACAGATCCCACAGGGTCAGAGTTGCTGGCCATGTCAGACTCAAAGCCTGTCACAAGTGGGGTCCCACAGGGCTCAGTCCTGGGCCCACTCTTGTTTGGCATCTACTTTTCCAGTACAAGCAAACACAGGAGGGTTATGGCTGACAAAGTTTGCAGATGACTGCAAACTGGGAGCCATAGTAGAAAACACATCTGACACAGATATCCTTCAGAAGGGTCTCACAGAAACGGATAACTGGTGCCAGAGCCATGGCCTAAAGTTAAATGCCAAAAATGCATAGTCATACCCTTGGGAAAAACAAGGTTACCCTAGCTACCAAATAGGTGGCAATCCACTAAGCACAGAAGAAGTTATCAGGGACTTGGGGACCCAGGTTGATTGTAGTCTGTCATTTGACACCCATGTAGCTAAAGTAGTTAGGAAGACCTTCTACATTGCCCACCTTATCATGAAGGATTCTCATCTAGATCAAGGGAGGTCATGGTCTCCCTTTACTCATCACTCATCAGACCAATGATTGAGTACAATGCCCATTCGAATGTATCTGACCCGACACTTGCAGCAGCTGGAGAGACCACAAAAGTTCCTCACCAAAAGGATAAAGGGTCTCAAAATCTGTCCTATGCTGCCCGACTGAAAGAACTCCAGCTCTATTCAGTCGCTTGCTCAGAGGTGACCTTTGCCTAACATACAAGGCCATGTCAAACCCAGATTTGATGAATATGCTTCACCTCAAAAATCTAGATCCACCAGAGCCACAAGGCGGAGACTTAAACCTCGACACGGCTATTAATAGGACGTGCTGGAGGGATAGATTCATCACCCAAAGACTCCCTATGCTGTGGAACAAAATCCCGGTATATGTGAGGCAGAGCACCTCGCTGGCCTTGTTCAAGAGAAATCTTGACCAATGGATGGGAGATCGCAAATATACCCCAGGGATTACCTCAGTGTCACTGCTCGACAGAGGCACAGCAAAATAATGGGTATAGTTCCCCATACTTAAGGGGTGGCGTAAGCCACAAAACGATGGGCTAGGCTTGTAAATGCCCTCGGGCAGATAGCCTAGTATGAACCTATGAACCTATGAACCTATGGTCACACGACTTAAGTCACATGGTTTACATGGCTATTTAAAGGTTTGTACAGAACTGTATACTTGTATTCTTAAGAAGTCTCTAATAAACGTGGTTCTTGTTTTTTTATTGTCTTGTTCATTTATCTGAGCTTGAATTTGCTTTTGATTTGTCTGAGGTTTTCCTGAGCTGGAATGTTTTCCAAAGAGTCTGGAAATTGTGGTTTGCAGTCTTCCATTCCAGACAGTTTAATAAAAATTCTGTTGGAATTATCACAATACACAGTGCAGGACAACACACCAGTGGTGGCTGGTGACTTCAAATCACAGGGGGGCTGCAGGAGACAGCTGAATGGGTGGGGTCAATGGGGAGGGGGTGTGGTCAACCAGAAAGGGGAGGAGCTATGCACAAAACCACAAAAAACTAACTTTAATTAAATACGCTGCCCTGGGTGGCAAACCATCATTATGAAAGTCCAATCAAGACAAAAATAAGTGTAGAAGAATAAAAATATTTCAATGCATTGGCTGCATGACAGCTTACTTAATATCTAGATGTTAACAAAAGGTTGTGAGGCATGAAAAAATAAATTACTTTTTAAATACATTACTGGAATGCCAGTCAAAATCAAGTATAAGAAAAACCAGAAGCACTCAACTCAAACCACTTCTCCTTGCACTGCAGTTCTAATTATAATATATTCAGCTTTATTAAAGTACCAAGTAACATGATGAAAGTAGAAATCTATGTGATGCCCCCACTTGTAAAAATGTTTCTTATCCAAAAAAGACCTGCTGCCTGACAACTTGTTTCATGGGGAAAACATGATAAAAGTAAAAAATGAAAAGCAAACAAGAAACAAGCTCAAGATACATTGCTTAAAGGATTACTGTACAGGTTATGGACCACACATGATTGGCATTCTGTTTAGTTTACGGGTAAAGTCTGTAGAGATGACTGGAAGTCTCCAACAAGTGTAATGAGCTTTTTAAAATAATGGAATCCTGTCCTTTAATACCCAAGGCTTATACATTATCTAGTCAAGTATTCTCTGCATGGCAACAACAGAAAGGCTTTCAATGTTGGCAGTTCTTTAACAGTATGCTTATTAAAGCTTACTTGCATCTTAGAATCTCAGACAAGCTTACCTTATGGTCATTAAAGCATTGCTACTTAAACACAGAGCAACAGGCACTTTGAGTAATAAGCATAAATCTGAGTAATAAGCATAAATTGACAGTACAAAAATATGACAGAAACCAGACCATTCTGCAAAATCAAGGACAGATGAAAAGCCACTGTAGTACTTATGCAGTGTGTCCTCCCCATCCAAGGTAGATACAACTACTCCTTGCCTTGCCTGGACACATCCAGAGTCACTACATGGGGGAGTGGGGTGCAACAAGCATGTCACAATTTGAAATCTCTCTAGCTGACTGTGATGGCCCTGACACATTTGTCATACCTCTCAACCTCAAGAGCAAGAAATCTGGACAAAGCCATACACAGAAGTGGGACAAAGGCCCAAAAATAAGGACAATTTTTAAATATTGCTCTAATAAACTTAGAAAGATAATAGAATAGGTCTTGCATTAGTATGAATTTTCTGAAGGGTATAAAATCTGAAACTCAAATGTCTGTCATTTTCTAACTTCAATCTTTAGTGATTTGTCACTAACTTGCCAAAAAACACAACTTTATGAAAATGGACCAACAATGTGATGCAAAAATATAAAACAGACACACAATACAGCTGCTACCTGTCAAAGAAGGGACACTTTAATATTAATACTGCTACCTTGAGCAGCTGACAAAATAAAAGAATCTACATGCATTTCAAGTAATCTATAACTTTGATTGTTACAGTTATTTCTTAATTGTAAACCCTCCATGTTTTCTTCCAAAATTGCTATTTTGCGGAGGGATTATTAGGGGGAAGAGCAACATTTTGAGCCAAAAATTGGGGACAGTTGAGAGGTTGGCTATGCCTAATTCTATAAAGCAATTTATTTGCATGTACCTCTCAACCTGTTAATGCAGTAAATCTGAACAAGGCCAAATATATTGGGGCACATATAAACAGTACTAAAAATTGCTCTTGTATAAATTGAGACAGTTGATAGAACAGCTCTTACTTTAACATGCATTTTTCTGAAGGTTATGAAGTCTGAAACTTATTATTTAGTGACTTAATTCCTAAATGATTTGCCAGAAAACTACAAATTTTATGAAGAACAAACCAAAAATAAGAAGCAAAAATCTATTCATTCTTTGAAAATCTGGACAGTTGGGAGGTATAGTTCAGCTGGGCCTGTCTGAGTTTGCTGCCCTTCCCCCTGACAAAATAATGGTTGAATGGAGCCTCTGCAGCCATTCCAATGAACCATTACTTGGCTATTTCACTCCATTTACCATAAACACTAATGTGCATACTGCTTTACTTCTATGATGAGTTGGACTTCATTTGAAAGTTTTATTTTGTATTTTACAGCACAAACACTAAGTCATCTGTTAAACAAAGCAATGCAGTCTCACAATGAAAACTTAGCATTAAATCTTCTCTGCCCTTGAAACTCACATTCATTGAAACAGCAATTGAAACCCACATTCAAAGAAAATACATTTTGCCAGTGGCAGATAAAGATTAATTTTGGGCTGTTTTCAAATCATAGGCCACTTGCATATGAAACATACATGTGCTCTTTGATACACCTTCCTCATTGTACTAAAATTATATTCCTTGTACAATACAGTACACTTGTTAGAGGGTGTTTTAAATTTGTTTTGAACATTTTTCCAGTAAGCAATGAAACAAACCATATGCACCCATAATGGCAAAACTGCCCAGTTGAGAACATTTATCATAAAAAGTCTACTCAGACTTCCACAGTCCACCATTATTAGTAAATATACACAATTCTACAGTCCACCATTATTAGTAAATATGCACAATTCCACAGTCCGCCATTATTAGTAAATATGCACAATTCTACAGTCCACCATTATCAGTAAATATGCACAATTCTGCAGTCCACCTTTATCAGTAAATATGCACAATTCTACAGTCCATTATCAGTACATATGCACAATCTCTGAAGTAAGACATCTAAATAATTCCACATTAAAGAAATCTGTAACTAATGAAGCGGTTGCTGCTAGCAATCACCTTTATATTTCATGGTTTCATCGAAAAATAAAGTGTCTGTTGCCCCTCAGGAATAAATTGCCTATATTACATTAAAAATGATAAGCTAGTAATAATATTGCAAGAGGAAATGGATGGCAAACTGATAACAGACTCATAGTTAGTATCTTCACCAAGGAGAACATTCTCAGTACGGCAGCATCCACCCCTTGTGGGAGTAGAACCCACAGCCTTCTGCATCAAAAGCAAGTACACATCCTGTTGTGCTATAGTATTAACTAGGCAAAGCACTAAACTTCTATTCCCCTGCAGCTCTCAGCTCCTTGTAAAATCTACTCAATACTCAACTGCATCTCAACTTGCAGCTCAATAAAACTGGAAAAACCCAAAATGTATTGGGGGGGGGGGGCAAAGCCCAAAAACCAGGGACACATTAAACATTGCTTGTATAATCTTGGAAAGTTGCTAGAATAAAATGTTGTGTTGCCACCATACATTTTACTGCCAAGGTCTCTGAGCAAAAAACAGTCAGAGTAACATACCACTACACCACATCAGCTGCTTTGTAAAAGAGGAAGACTGAAACTTAAATGGCTATCATTTAGTGAATTCAGTTCTCACCATAGCTGTCAACCTCTTAGTACAAAACACCTGGACAAACCCAGTAATGAGGGAATACAGCCCTCAAACATATTCAGTGAATTCAGTTCTTGCCATAGCTGTCAACCTTAGCACAAAAACCTGGACGAAGCCAATAGTGGGGGAATACAGTCACAAAAATAGGGACAAATTTAAAATATTCATCTTATAAACTTAGAAAATTGCTAGAAAAAAAGGTTGTGCTACTATGTATTCTGAAGAACATGAAGTTTGAAATTCAAATGCCGGTCAATTTTACTGCTGACAGAACAAAAACAATTTTCAGCAGAGACGCAGGGATTAATACTGCAGACACGTCTTTGTAAAATGACAGGGCACTAGAGCAAATCCACACAAACACAGGGAGGAGATGCAGACTCCACACAGAAGCCACCCCAACCAATAATCAAACCAGAAAACCTATAGCTGTGTGGCAACAATACTACCACTGCACCATCAAATATGCAAGGAATTAAACATTCAGAAACCTGAAGTCTGAAATTCAAATGCCTGTCAATTTTACTGCGGACAGAACAAAAACAATTTTCAGCAGAGACGCAGGGATTAATACTGCAGACACGTCTTTGTAAAATGGCAGGGCACCAGAGAAAATCCACACAAACACAGGGAGGAGATGCAGACTCCACACAGAAGCCACCCCAACTAAGAATCAAACCAGAAAACCTATAGCTGTGTGGCAACAATACTACCACTGCACCATCAAATATGCAAGGAATTAAACATTCAGAAACCTGAAGTCTGAAATTCAAATGCCTGTCAATTTTACTGCGGACAGAACAAAAACAATTTTCAGCAGAGCGAGGGATTAATACTGCAGACACGTCTTTGTAAAATGGCAGGGCACCAGAGAAAATCCACACAAACACAGGGAGGAGATGCAGACTCCACACAGAAGCCACCCCAACTAAGAATCAAACCAGAAAACCTATAGCTGTGTGGCAACAATACTACCACTGCACCATCAAATATGCAAGGAATTAAACATTCAGAAACCTGAAGTCTGAAATTCAAATGCCTGTCAATTTTACTGCGGACAGAACAAAAACAATTTTCAGCAGAGACGCAGGGATTAATACTGCAGACACGTCTTTGTAAAATGGCAGGGCACCAGAGAAAATCCACACAAACACAGGGAGGAGATGCAGACTCCACACAGAAGCCACCCAACCAAGAATCAAACCAGAAAACCTATAGCTGTGAGGCAACAATACTACCACTGCACCATCAAATATGCAAGGAATTAAACATTCAGAAACCTGAAGTCTGAAATTCAAATGCCTGTCAATTTTACTGTGGACTGAACAAAAACAATTTTCAGCAGAGACGCAGGGATTAATACTGCAGACACGTCTTTGTAAAATGGCAGGGCACCAGAGCAAATCCACACAAACACAGGGAGGAGATGCAGACTCCACACAGAAGCCACCCCAACCAAGAATCAAACCAGAAAACCTATAGCTGTGAGGCAACAATACTACCACTGCACCATCAAATATGCAAGGAATTAAACATTCAGAAACCTGAAGTCTGAAATTCAAATGCCTGTCAATTTTACTGCGGACAGAACAAAAACAATTTTCAGCAGAGGCGAGGGATTAATACTGCAGACACGTCTTTGTAAAATGGCAGGGCACCAGAGCAAATCCACACAAACACAGGGAGGAGATGCAGACTCACACAGTAGCCACCCCAACCAAGAATCAAACCAGAAAACCTATAGCTGTGAGGCAACAATACTACCACTGCACCATCAAATATGCAAGGAATTAAACATTCAGAAACCTGAAGTCTGAAATTCAAATGCCTGTCAATTTTACTGCGGACAGAACAAAAACAATTTTCAGCAGAGACGAGGGATTAATACTGCAGAAATGTCTTTGTAAAATGGCAGGGCACCAGAGCAAATCCCCCACAACAGGGAGAGAGATGCAGACTCCACACAGAAGCCACCCCAACCAGAATCATCACCAGAAAACCTATAGCTGTGAGGCAACAATACCCACTGCACCATCAAATAACAAGAAATTAACATTTCAGAAACCTGAAGAAGAAATGAAATTCAATACAAATTTTTTTACTGCTTACTGAGAAAAACACAAATTCAGCAGAGGACGAGGGGATTAATACTGCAGACACGTCTTACAGGGCACCAGAGCAAATCCACACAAACACAGGGAGGAGATGCAGACTCCACACAGAAGCCACCCCAACCAAGAATCAAACCAGAAAACCTATAGCTGTGTGGCAACAATACTACCACTGCACCATCAAATATGCAAGGAATTAAACATTCAGAAACCTGAAGTCTGAAATTCAAATGCCTGTCAATTTTACTGCGGACAGAACAAAAACAATTTTCAGCAGATGCAGGGATTAATACTGCAGACACGTCTTTGTAAAATGGCAGGGCACCAGAGAAAATCCACACAAACACAGGGAGGAGATGCAGACTCCACACAGAAGCCACCCCAACCAAGAATCAAACCAGAAAACCTATAGCTGTGAGGCAACAATACTACCACTGCACCATCAAATATGCAAGGAATTAAACATTCAGAAACCTGAAGTCTGAAATTCAAATGCCTGTCAATTTTACTGTGGACTGAACAAAAACAATTTTCAGCAGAGACGCAGGGATTAATACTGCAGACACGTCTTTGTAAAATGGCAGGGCACCAGAGCAAATCCACACAAACACAGGGAGGAGATGCAGACTCCACACAGAAGCCACCCCAACCAAGAATCAAACCAGAAAACCTATAGCTGTGAGGCAACAATACTACCACTGCACCATCAAATATGCAAGGAATTAAACATTCAGAAACCTGAAGTCTGAAATTCAAATGCCTGTCAATTTTACTGCGGACAGAACAAAACAATTTTCAGCAGAGGCATGAGGGATTAATACTGCAGACACGTCTTTGTAAAATGGCAGGGCACCAGAGCAAATCCACACAAACACAGGGAGGAGATGCAGACTCCACACAGTAGCCACCCCAACCAAGAATCAAACCAGAAAACCTATAGCTGTGAGGCAACAATACTACCACTGCACCATCAAATATGCAAGGAATTAAACATTCAGAAACCTGAAGTCTGAAATTCAAATGCCTGTCAATTTTACTGCGGACAGAACAAAAACAATTTTCAGCAGAGACGCAGGGATTAATACTGCAGAAATGTCTTTGTAAAATGGCAGGGCACCAGAGCAAATCCCCACAAACACAGGGAGGAGATGCAGACTCCACACAGAAGCCGCCCCAACCAAGAATCAAACCAGAAAACCTATAGCTGTGAGGCAACAATACTACCACTGCACCATCAGATATGCAAGAAATTAAACATTCAGAAACCTGAAGTCTGAAATTCAAATGCCTGTCAATTTTACTGCGGACAGAACAAAAGCAATTTTCAGCAGAGACGCAGGGATTAATACTGCAGACACGTCTTTGTAAAATGGCAGGGCACCAGAGCAAATCCACACAAACACAGGGAGGAGATGCAGACTCCACACAGAAGCCACCCCAACCAAGAATCAAACCAGAAAACCTATAGCTGTGAGGCAACAATACTACCACTGCACCATCAAATATGCAAGGAATTAAACATTCAGAAACCTGAAGTCTGAAATTCAAATGCCTGTCAATTTTACTGTGGACTGAACAAAAACAATTTTCAGCAGAGACGCAGGGATTAATACTGCAGACACGTCTTTGTAAAATGGCAGGGCACCAGAGCAAATCCACACAAACACAGGAGGAGATGCAGACTCCACACAGAAGCCACCCCAACCAAGAATCAAACCAGAAAACCTATAGCTGTGAGGCAACAATACTACCACTGCACCATCAAATATGCAAGGAATTAAACATTCAGAAACCTGAAGTCTGAAATTCAAATGCCTGTCAATTTTACTGCGGACAGAACAAAACAATTTTCAGCAGAGGCGAGGGATTAATACTGCAGACACGTCTTTGTAAAATGGCAGGGCACCAGAGCAAATCCACACAAACACAGGGAGGAGATGCAGACTCCACACAGTAGCCACCCCAACCAAGAATCAAACCAGAAAACCTATAGCTGTGAGGCAACAATACTACCACTGCACCATCAAATATGCAAGGAATTAAACATTCAGAAACCTGAAGTCTGAAATTCAAATGCCTGTCAATTTTATTTAACATTTGTTAATCAGGACAGTCTGACTTGGAACAAAAAAACTATTTTCAGCAGAGGCCCAGGAAGAAATAATGCAGACATGTCTTTGTAACATGTAAAAGCAAACCCACACAAACACAGGGAGAAGATACGGACCCCACAAAGAAGGAACCCCAGCCAAGAATCAAACCTGGGAACCTACAGCTGTGAGGCAACAATGCTACCAGTGCACCATCAACCTACAGCTGTGAGGCAACAATGCTACCAGTGCACCATCAAATAAAAACAAACCCATACAAACACAGGGAGAATATAACAGACCCCACAAAGAAGGAACTCCAGCCAAGAATCCAACCTGAGAACCTGCAGCTGTGAGGCACCAATGCTACCAGTGTAACATCAAATAAAAGCAAACCCACACAAACACAGGGAGAAGATAACAGACCCCACAAAGAAGGAACCCCAGCCAAGAATCAAACCTGAGAACCTGCAGCTGTGAGGCAACAATGCTACTACTACACCATCAAATATCAAGCATTGCAACATTTACAAACCACAGATATTATGAGGAATAGATCAGATCAAATATGAGGCAAAAATCTGCAATTTATTTACAAATGGTGGTGGGTAGGGAACTCAAGTCTTTAACACCTGCATACAGGGTACAGGGTTCAAGCCTGAGGTATTCCCTACCACCCCACCATGAGCACCTGGGGCATTTACACACACACACACACACACACACAAAGTAAGTAAAAAGCATACACTGTAAAAGTAAAAGGCACCATACACTTACCTGTCCATTCTCCATAATATCCAGCTTCCAGCTAACGTACATCCTACCAGCGCAATACTCCAAAGACCCACGAGATCCCTGTAATCAAACCTCCCGACGAGACTGTTCCTGACTGCTGCTGTTGCAGTCCGGCCTCGATACATCCTCCCAGCGAGTCTGTGCACTTTAAAAGTGCACAGACGTCTCCATGTGTTTCTCTATGGGGACTGCCGGACTGCCTGGAGCATGCGCATAGACGCGCAGTAGTCTGGACTACTGCGCATGGGCGAAGTCCGCGAAAATTTATAAAACTTTTTTTTCTATTTTTATTTATTTTTTGTTCTGAGGGGGCTGCAGTCCGGCAGTCCAATAGCATGGGCCGCCCCTGCAACACACTAATGACAAATCAAGAGAGGACAACAATGGTAGCCTCAGTTCTGAAGTAATCCACTGTATTTCCACAGTAGCTGACAACATTGCTGAATGATAAGCTGTTGGGGCAACAGAGAACTTCCAAGCCAGGAAAGAAAATGGCATCATTTCCCTAGAGGCATCGTGTAATTCTGATATTACATTTCACTTTGAAAATAGTACTTTTTACATCAAAGAGCAAGAAATTAAATCAGTTAAAGAACAATTACAGGAATATGAGACAAAATTAACCAAGTATAGAACTTTACAGTTAGATAATGCTTTATTTCGGGAGAGTTTGAAGTATGAGTGTGCCTAAAGGATTGAAACTTTGAAAGTTTCGTAATAATTTGAAACAAGAGTTAATCTTACATCAGGAACTGCTGGTACTGTTTGACAGAGCAGGTTTGGAGATGATTGAGATCTTAATATGTGATAGATGTATGGATCAACTTCTGAAAGACATTAAGGCATTAGACATTTCTGTCACAAAGGATCTCTTGTTTGACACTATGAAAGATGAATACAATGATGTTTGGTCAAAATCGACAGAGTGATGGAAACTGTTAAATGTAGAAAGGAGAAAAACTGATTTCTGACAAAAATGACTATAACAAAGTAAGGCCTGTCTGGCCCTCGCAAAATCATCTAAAACTGATGTTTCTGTTACTACGAGGCATCTGTTGGTTTATCTGCTGAGGAAACAAATACAGATACTTTTTAGGAATTTCCACCACTGAAACATTCCAACAGATGGGTCACACAGCTCTCATCAGCATGTGAACCCAAGAAAAAATGATTATTTCTGGAGCAGAGGCCATAGGTATTCATGGAGGAGATAAGCAACGATTTGGAGAAACTTGAAATACATAAAAAAAAAATTTCAAGGTTTTCAGTTATAGTTCTCTGGCTATTACCCCAGCCTTTGTGGATTTATTTTTGAAGGGGCTGACATTTGTTCCAACAACTTAAGCTAAGATGACAGAACTGCTAATTGAGCTCAAATGTTTTGTATATAAACTCAGTTTACACTTCTTGATGCACCAAACAGTAAGTAATGATTTTTTTTTTCAAAAGCTGTCGATAAATGTATAAGTGTTTAAATCCCTCAACCTAGTGCTTGCTGTTTTTGAGAAGTTATGTGAAAAGGACATCAGGGACTTCTACAGTCATAGCAAGCACTTTGGTTTTAACCTGAAACATGATGAACAGCAGTTACTAGATTCCAAATGTTCCAACAGGTCCATTTTGATCATGAAACTAGATGGGGGGGGGGGCTTGTAGTTAACCACAATGCGTATGTTTTTAAGGTATCTTTTGTTTTATTCAGTGATACATAATATGATCCCACATCTAAGAACTTCATTAACATTGCATATCAAAGGACTGATTTATGGCTTGAAAACTTATTGTCTGAGGGTTTTATTGACAAAACTTTATGAGAGTTTCTAATGGTTAAATTTCTTATAACCCCAGCAGTGTTTGGTATTCTGAAAATTCTCAAGAAATTGTCTGAGCTACCATATAGGCTAATTGTTTCTTCACGTGTATCTAAAACTGAAGGACTGGCCACATGGAAAGATGTAAAGTTTAAAACATTTTACAATACCAATCATGTTTTAAGAGACACATGGCATTTTTAGAACATTTGACACGTTTAAACATAAATGAACATACCCTAATGGTGACAGCTGATGTGAAAGGTTTCTTTGCCAGTATCCTCCATGACATTGGTCTTAATTGGTTTTGTGAAGCCATTGTGATATACATATCTTTTGATAATGCAGAGATCTGATGTCCTTTTCATTTCTTCCTCAATGTTTTGGTATCAGATCTGATCTTGGATCCAATTTGACCACATACACTGCAGTTTTGGATCCAACTCTCGAGCTCCTCCCTCTACCCACAATGCCCCAGTCAGCTAAAAATACCCCAGATCTCATTTGCATCATATCGCACAGATGCGCATCCATTTTGGAGAACTTATTAGGCTATTTTCACAGTTTTTGTAATTACTTTCCTTAAACCTTTCATCTTTTATAGTCTATTCATCACCTCCCTCTCTTGATTGTTATATATGCGAGTGTTCTTCCGATTACTCCCCAATCAACCACCTATGTCTTCCAGAAGTCTGTCAGAAGCCGACATGGATAAGATGAGGAAATTCCTTAGAGCCCATATTCAAATGGAGGTTATTCCATCTCCCATTGGATCTGCGAGCCTCCCAGCCACTTCTCTCATGTAGTAATCTCTCCTGCTCCAATCCATCCCACAGTTTTGGGGCCCCAAGAGTGTTGCTTTTGGACCCGAAGATAACTCGGTCCTCAACTCCAATGGTCTTCCTGACCACTCCAGTTCCTTTGGATCAGGATGAGTCTTGAAGCTAGATCTGGGGGGGACTGGGTCAACTCCTGTGTTATCAGAGCCATCCTTGCCCCGTGGAGCTTCGACGTTAGGCAGCTCAGGTATGACTCCTTCCTTGAAGCACATATAGGGTCAGGGCTTGGTAGCTTCACTGGTCTCAGCTCTGGTGCAGCCAGCCATGGCTTCTCCCAGCCTGTCTGTGAGGTATTGGAGAGAGCTTTCAACAAAAAGATTATCTTCATTCTCTCATTCTTGGATCCTGCATCCCTTCCTCCTTTGGATCTGAGCTATGATCCTATCAGGCCTATACCACAGGGGCAGCTGGTATCATCTAACATCCAGACAGTTCCCATAGAGGAACTTCCACTCTTTTTGGATACCATTCCAGATGATCCCACTGAAGAGGCTCCCCGAAAGAGAATGTGCAAAAGGAAACACACAGATTCCCTTATGGATCTCTCACTGAACATACTGACTTCTAAGGCTCCCCAGATTTCCACCTGATGATGTCTGCTTCTGAGATATCCTAGAAATTGATAAAAAGGTCAATGGTCATCAGATACTCCCTTCCCAGAGGAGTCAGATTTTCTGGAAGGTATATCCCATCTATGCCTTGGTTGACTCCCCCAGTGGATGAACTCATTGATTTAATTTCTCGCTGGGCATGCAAGGAACCAGATTGTGTTGAGCCAGTTCCCTGATGCCCAGATAAAATTTTGGCACCACTGAAGGACAGACCTCATTAGAGCAAAGGAGTCCCTGTTGATGCTATGGTTGTGGCAGCAGCCACTAAAATGGAGCTAGCAGAGCAGAGCTTCTCAGTCCATACCCCTAATAGAGGCCTGGAAAATCAGGGTTTCTGAGATTCTGTATTGGATAAACACTTTCAGCATTCCTGAAGAGTTGCCTGACTGCCCACCTCTGGAGGCAGTAGGGGGCGCTTGTCTTTGCACCCAGATGCCTGGGGTTCTATAACAAAAGATTCTTGGGTGCTATAGAGGTTATTTCATACCATTTTCCAGACTCCCCAAAACAAAAGAAGAAGGCTTCCTGATATCCCACCCAGTCAGAGAAAAGCTGCAGCTCAAGATATTCAAAAGCTGCTTGACAAAAGAGTCATACAGGAGGTCCTACCAGACCAAAGATGATTCTGAACTTACTCAAGGTTCTTTTATGTGCCTAAGAAGACCAGTAATGGATCTAAGAAAACTGAACTAGTTTGTGAAGAAGTCAAAGGTCTGAATGGTCACAGTTCAGTCCATTCTGCCTATTTTATACAAGGACATCTGGATGTGTTTATTTGATCTTCAGGACATGTACTATCACATCAACATGAACAGATGGTCCTGAAGATTTCTGCACTTTTGGCTGGGGAGCCAATCACTATCAGTTCAGAGCCCTGCCCTGTGGTCTCACCACAATACTGAGAGTTATCAAGGGTATGGCAGTGGTAGGAGCTCACCGGAGACTGCTGGGATTCTGAGTGTTTCCACATCTAGATGACTGGCACCTCACCACCCCAACCAAGTATCTCCTAGAGCAGTCCAGGGACTATTTGCTCCAACTTTGTCAAAGGCTAGGCATTTCAGTCAACACCTCATAGTCTCATCTGCAACTTGTACAGAGCCTGCAGTTCATGGGTGCTCACTTGAACACAGCAAATCAAATAATCTATCTTCCTTTACATCATGTGGACACAGTCAAGTCTCAGGTACAGCAAATTCTTGTTCACTCTTCTCCTTCAGCCAGACTTGTCAGGCTCTAGGTTCAATGGCAGTGGCCATAACCTTAGTTCCAGTGAACTGTTTCTATGTATGTGGTCTCCAGTAAACTGTAGCTGTTCAGTGGTTTATTCTGCATCATTCTTTGTCCTTCCCAGTCAAACTTATTCAAGCCTGTAAGGATCATTTTCATTGGTAGATTCAACTGAATGAGGCTTACCTAGGCCATCCCATTATTCTGTCTCCTCCAGTAGCCATGGTAACTACTGATGCCTCTCAATTGGGATGGGGAGCATTTCTTGGGATGGATGGTACAAGGCACATGGTCCTCCAAAGAGACCAATTCACATATCAATGTCCTAGAGATGAAAGTGGTCCTACTAGCATTGCAGACCTTTCAAGATGTTCTTCCTGTAGGGACTGTTGCGATACAAACTGACAACATGTCTGTGGTCTGATACATCAGCAAACAGGGGGAGCCCGATCTTACCCCCTTTGTCGAGAGGCAGTGTGAGTGTGGCAGTGGATGATCTCCTCCAATCACTTTCTTATGGCAATGCACATACCAGGGAAATCCAACGTACTAGCAGGCAAACTCAGCAGGTACATTTGATGCCTCATGAGTGGTCTCAGTCAGTTAGTGGAGGAGAGGATTTTCTGTCATTGGGGCTAACCTTGCTGTGATCTCTTTGCATCTCCCCACAACTAGAAATGCAACATGTTCTTTGCCCTAATCACCCCTCATGGGAGTTGCCAAGAGATGCTCTAGTCCACATTTGGCCCTCCGCTCTTCTTTATGCTTATGCTCTAGTCCATGTTTGTCCCTCCTCACTCCTTCATGCTTATCCCCTATTACCTCTGATTCCAAAATTCCTACAGAAAGTGCTTCAGTTGAAGAGCTTGGTTGTCCTCATTGCCTCCTTTTGACCTCGCAATGTGTGGTTCCCTTTCTTTTGGTCTCATCTTTGATATCCTCCATGGTTACTGTACCCAGGTCCAGGCCATCTCTTGTATCCCTCTGGAATGAAGCATCCCAGTATTCCAGGCCTCAAACTGACTACATGGTTTCTCCAGTTCCATTAATAGCTAGATAACCCATGCTTTCCTCCCGGGTCTATATTAAAACACCGAACATTCAAAATGTCGAGTGTTCTAATATTGAACCCTAGCAATCGAAAAAAAAAACATCTAGCATTCGGAACAGCAAATTTTTTCCTAGGGAAAACATTTGCTGTTCCAAAACACATGCACACAACACAAGCACACCAAACAAACAGCAATCCACACACATACACCTAAACTCCAACACCTAACCCTACACTAAACTATACAAGCACCACCAACTATCCACTTACCTTAACCCAAACCCTAACCCTAAGGTCCGTCACTATCGCACAGTCACCTCACCCGCGCCCTAACCCTAACTCATTTTTCATAATGACCGAGTCATCTTAAGAACATATACTTCCTTCCTGCTAAAGGTAGCATCTGAATCGAATATCAATCTAACAATTCATGTATCTGTCTTCTTCCCTAATTTTTCTAATAAGGGATAGTACATGCTACATCTTTTAGATGTACACAGACATTTTTGTTTCCACAGAACAAAAGATTTCAGAAAATCAGAAGAGTCATTTGTTTCTTTCTCACTGAACAGGTTGGGATCACCAGTTTTTACAGTTACCCTGGCCAACTGGATTACTGATTGCATTTATTTTGTTTATATTCAGCAAGGCCTCTCCCTATCAAAGCCTCCTAAAGCACACTCTACTGGATCCATGGCAACCTCTTCTGCCTTTTGGTCTGGAACTTCCATTGATGACATTTGTACAGCAGTTACCTGGTCTAATGCTTATACCTTTTTTGCTCATTACAAACTAGATGGGGTAGAGGTTATCCTGAAGGAACAGTATGTGTTTTGGAGATGAAAAGTGTGTCAGAGTGATATTTATGAAGCTGGAAATTGATGGTGTGATGATGAATGTTGTTAGTGCATATGCTCCGCAAGTTGGTTGTGTGATGGGTGAAGGTGGAATTTGTGAAAAGGATAGACATGGCTGTGGTGAATGCATATTTTAAGAAGAGGAAGGAGCATAGGGTGATGTGCAAGAGTGGAGGAAGATGCGCACAGGCGGATTTTATCCTATTCATGAGGGACAGTCTGAAGGAGATTGGAGACTGGAAAGTGGTGACAGGGGAAAGTTAGGCAGCATAGGATGGTGGTCTGTAGGATGATGGTGATCAAGAAGAAGAGGAGGAGAGTGAGGGCAGTGCCATGGATCAAATGGTGGAAGTTGAAAAAGGATAACTGTAAGGTGAAGTTTAGGGAAAAGTTAAGACGGGCACTGGGTGGCAGTGAAGAGTTACCAGATAGCTGAGCAGCCGCAGCAGAGGTGGTAAGGGAGACAGCTAGAAAGGTGCTTGGTGGACAACTGGACAGAGGAAGGAAGACAAGGAGACCTGGTGGTGGAATGAGGAAGTACAGGAGAGTATACAGAGGAAGAAGTTAGCAAAGAAGAAGTGGGATTGTTAGAGAGATGAATAAAGTAGACAGGAGTATAAGGAGATGAGGTATATGGGAAAAATAGGTGGAGAAGGCTAAGGATAAGGCATATGGTGAGTTGTTTGAAAGGCTGGACACTAAGGAGGGAGAAAAGGACCTGTACAAAGAGACCGAGCTGGGAAAAGATGTGCAGTTTGTTAAGATGATAAAGGATAATGAGGGAAATGTACTCAAAAGCAAGGAGTGTGTGTTGAGCAGATGGAAAGAGTACTTTGAGGCACTGATGAATGAAGAGAATGAAAGAGAAAAAAGGTTGGATGATGTGGGGATAGTGAATCAGGAAGTGCAACGATTAGCAAGGAAGAAGTAAGGACAGCTGTGAAGAGGATGAAGAATGGAAAGGCTGTTGGTCCAGATGACATACCTGTGGAAGCATGGAGGATGTTTAGGAGAGATGGCTGTGGGGTTTTTAACTAGATTGTTTAACGGAATTTTGGAAAGAGAGAGGATGCCTAAAGATTGGAGATGTGTATTGGTACTGAGTTTTAGGAATAAGGGTGATGTGCAGAACTGTAGTAACTACAGAGGGATAAAATGAATCAGCCACACCATGAAGTTATGGGAAAGAGTAGCAAAAGCTAGGTTAAGAAGGGAGGTGATGATTAGTGAGCAGCAGTATGATTTCATGTCAGGAAAGAGCACTACAGATGCGATGTTTGCTCTGAGGGTGTTGATGGAGAAGTTTAGAGAAGGTCAGAAGGAGCTACATTGTGTCTTTGTGGACTTAGAGAAAGCATATGACAGGGTGCCTAGAGAGGAGTTGTGGTATTGTATGAGGGAGTCAGGAGTGATAGAGAAGTATGTAGAGTGGTACAGGATATGTACGAGGGTAGTGCAATAGTGGTGAGGTCTACAGTTGGAGTGACAAATGCGGTCAAGGTGGAGGTAGATTTACATCAAGCAGCAGCTCTGAACCCTTTCTTATTTGCAATGGTGATGGACAGGTTGACAGATGAGATTAAGGAGGAGTCCCCGTGGACTGTGATGTTTGCAGATGACATTGTGATTTGCAGTGAGAATATGGAACAGGTTGAAGAGACCGTGGAGAGGTGGAGATATGGTCTAGAGAGGAGAGGAATGAAGGTCAGCAGGACTAAAACAGAATATATGTATGTGTGAATGAGATAGAGGACAAAGGAATGATGAGGGGAGCAGAGTTGGTGAAGGTGGATAAGTTTAAATACTTGGGATCAACAGTTCAGAGTAATGGTGAGTGTGGAAGAGAGGTGAAGAAGAGAGTGCAGGCAGGGTGGAGAGGGTGGAGAAGAGTGTCAGGAGTAATTTGTGACAGATGCGTACCAGTAAGAGTGAAAGGGAAGGTCTGCAAGATGTTATTGAGACCAGCTATGTTATATGGTTTGGATGGTATGGGTTGGAGGCAGTGGCAAAAAGGCAGGAGTCAGAGCTGGAGGTTGCAGAGTTAAAGATGTTAAGATTTGCATTGGGTGTGACGAGTATGTGCAGGATTAGAAATAAATATAGTAGAGGGTCAGCTCAGGTGGGACGGTTTGGAGACAAAGCCAGAGAGGTGAGATTGTGTTGGTTTGGACATTTGCTGAGGAGAGACGATGGGTATATTGGGAGAAGGATGCTAAGGATGGAGCTGCCAAGTAAGAGGAAAAGAGGAAGGCCTAAGATAAGGTTTATGGATGTGGTGAGAGAGGACATGCAGGTGGTTGGGTATGACAGAGCAAGATGCAGACGACAGGAAGAAATGGAAACAGATGATCCACTGTGGCAACCCTTAATGTGAGTAGCTGAAAGAAAAAGAAGATGACGACAAACTAGATTTGACCTCCAGAAGCAGAGCTGCTTTTGGTTTGGTAGTTCTCCGAAATATCCTTCCATGAGGGCCACCCAAGATTCACTTAGCTGGGGACTCTGTCCCAAACATTGAGGAACAAATGAAAAGTATAGCATTAGATATTCAAGTTATGTACTCACCATAACTATGCATCCTTTCATCCTGGCGGGTGACATTTTGGATATTGTGGAAACTTTTGTTCCAGGTTTGGACCCCAGCTTTGCTTTTCTTTCCTTATTTTTGCACTGTCTTAGAATTTATAAGGCAGCAAACACAAAAAAAAAGCGTTATGGCCATGGGTGCAAAGTGTGAACCAGTTTATGCTAGAATAGTTATGTGCAACTGGGAGAAAAGTTTTGTCTTTGATTCTTTATTCAAACCTGAAATATTATAGTTACGATATTTGGATTTTTTTTTTTTATTGTGGGATGGAGATGAGGAAGTACTATTTTTTTAACTTATTTGAATGCTACAACTTACTTTTTAGAATTTACTTTTAAATATGATAAATTAACTCTGATTTTTTTTGAGGTCAGTGTTTCCAAAACTTTAACTATAGGTCACTTTGTATCCACTGTTTATAGTAAGTCTACCTATTGTGACAGTTTTTTTGTACATTTTAGCAGCCAACACCATATCTGTCAAAAGAAAGGGTAGGTCAAAGGTCAACTTATTAGGCTTTCTAGATGAGAAATTCATCAAAGAAGTGGGTATACTGTCCAAAGTTTTTAGAGAGAGGATACCTCAAGAAACTTATCCAAATTTAGCAGCTGAAATTTCCAGTAAGAGAGGCAGTGACTCTCCACCCATTTTGAAGCAACCTGATTCTGTTAGAAAAACAAATGTCCAGCATGAGAGTGTCAGTTTTAAAACTACTATGATATTACCTTTTGACAAGAATGACAAGTCATTTGAAAAACATAATATGCCATAACTGGGGCTTAACCATTAAGAATAGTCCCTCCCAAACAAGTTTTGGGTGAGGAGAGCCTTTATTTGTGTGTAAAGGGAAAAGCAATTACAGCAAGTCTGCCACATACTCGAGTAGTATTAGAAACAGGACTGAGTATGGCTGTTGCAGCCAGTGCAGCTTTATCAGTGACACAGCTAATGTATCTGTACCAGAATATGAAAAAAAAAACATTGGTTGTGTGGGATATTATAATTGTCAATCAAAACAGGTGGTTTATATCACCTCTTGTATATCTTGTGATAGTTTTTATGAGGGGAAGACAGAACACCCACACAGGCAAAGGATTTATGAGAGTAATTGTAGTATAGAAACCAAAGATTCAACTAACAACAATGCACTTGGTTCCAAAAGTTATTATTTTTCATATTGAAACAACTTCCTTATCTAGTATGAGGTGGAAATTAGGAAAAATATGATTGAATACAGGGAGTTGTTGTGACAATTGAGATTAAATTCTGGGTATTTCCAGGTTTAATTGTGAAGACATACCTATTAACTGTGTTTTAAAATGAGGGCTGCCAAACCATAAGAACACTTTTTGTTTGGTACCTGTTTTTATGTTTTTTTCTATATATTATTTGATATGTACCTTTAAGTCTTTAGTCACATGATTTCTTGATCATATGGTTTGCATGGCTATCTAAAGGTTTGTACAGTATTGTGTGTTTGTATTCTGAAAAAGTATCTAATAAAAGTGAGATGAAAGCACTCAATTTCACTGGAAGACATTTGGTCAGCATTCTTTTTGTTTATGGTTCTTGTTTTTTTGATTGTTTTGACCATTTGTCTCAGCTTGGGTTTGCTTTTGATGTACCTGTCCAGACATATGCAACAACCGGAACATTCACAGAGATACCTTAATAAAAGGATACAAGGCCTAAACAACATGCCCTACATACACCGACATAAAGCCCTGTTACTGTACTCATTATCCTATAGACTGCTAAGAGGAGACCTGTGTCTGTCATATAAGGTATCCTTCGACTTACAGATTTATTGCTTGTCAACAAGTCAAATGGCATTAGGAATATTCGATTTAGGGATCTATGAACTTATAAAATGTTTCAATTCTACATATATTATAATCAATGCCATTTTACACCCTATCTCCCACCCCAACAGACCAAAATTACTATCTATTGACTTAAACATGCTTTTGTCCAGTCTTTCTTCTCTTTTTATATTATATTGTAATGAAACTAAAAAAGAGAGCAGGAAAAAGTACCTGTTTACTTCAGTATCTCTATCACATATAACAATCACTAAAAATACTTTACTATACATCGCATGCATTTTATATCATAAAATGTCTTATGCAAATACTTTTAAGAACAAAAATTGTTTTACTTTCAGTTACTTTTTTCTTCTCTCTCCCTCTTTATTGCGATTAGTGTCCTTCCAAACATTAATGACATGAAGTGAGGCATATGCCTGTCAATCCCCCAACAAGTTTAACAAAGTCAACAAAAATCCAGTCTTTCTCAGCCACTTTTTCTTGTAAAACCATATTTCATAAATATGATTGATGTTTTATACTCTCTCTCATTTCAATGTTACTGGTCTTCTTCCTGTTCATCTCCATTTCCCAACCTCAGACTCCAGTTCATCTCCATTTCCCAACCTCAGACTCCAGTTCAAATCTAAGGTACTCCCATGGACAAATGTTTATATTTCCCCGTAGCCTGCTCTGCATCAAAAATTATTTTGATCCTCTTGAAAAAATATTCTGAAGTCATCTGATTATAGCAGCTTGATTCTCACCATATTTCTTGATTGCTGAAATAAATGTGTTTATCTTCTGCTTGGTGTACAGTGAATAATCATTGTCGGCAAACACTATATTGTCCCCAACTTTTGATGCTTTATTCTTTTACCACAGTTTGCTGAAAGATCGACTCTTTCTGTTTGTAGGATTGCATCTTTACTAATGCAAGTCTTGGCTGCTTTCTCATTGATAGGTTTGGAGCATACACATGATGTGCCCTTTCAATTAACAGATCCTGCTGTGGAATACCAGTTGCTTATTGGTGCCGTCTTAAAATTAATACTGTCTGTTCCTTCTAGATTCTCTGGTATAGCAGAAAATCTCAGTTTTTCCCTACTTGCTCTGTCCTTTAATTCTACCATTTTTTGAAACATCTCTTCTTGAGCAGTCTCATATTAACCAGCTTTTTCTTTATTTCGACCTCTGATTTTTTGCAGTTTTATCAGCTCATCTGAATATCTGTTTAAAGCTTCTTCCTTGTTTTTAGCCTTTTGATGTTTGAACTGATATATTCCTTCAACATTTTATTTATTTTAATCAGTTCAGAGCACATTTGACATATTTTTCCTGTAAATTACTGGATGCTGTGTCTTTCATCAAATTTGGAGCTTGAATTGGTTTTTTTTTTCAGGCTCTCTTAATTTCATTTTTGCTGGCATCCAGACTGTGTACTTACTAGCCAGTAATTGAATTTACTAAAAGTGACAGAGGTTCATTGCCCTTTTCATTCAGTTTTTTGGTCAGCGTTTAGCCATCTAGGAAAGCTGCTAGGATTTCATTCTTTTGACATTTGTATAGCAAATCACCTTGCAGTAGCCTGTACTCAGTAGAGAACAATGATAAACATTCCATTCTTCCCCTGTATTGTGACGCCTAAACATAGTGTCTGTCTAATGTTTCCTGCATCTACCTATGTTTTTTTCATCTTAGATGAATTGTTTGAACAGAAAGACCCACAATATTCTAGTATACATCTAACAGCAGATTTAAATAATGGTATCATACATTTTTCATCTCTACTGGATATGCACCACAAGATGTCCCCCTTATTCCATGACATCTTCTTGACACCCATTCTAGCCAATTCTTGAATCTAAAGCCCAGGTCCGTCATACCCCCCAAATCTCTCTCATAATTAATTGTAGTCAAGATGTGATTATCTAAAGCGTATGGATACCCAGTGTTATTTCCAAATGTATTTACCATATACTTCTTAAAATGAAATGTCATATGCCTGTATTTCATTGCAAAACTATATCAAGTGTTCTTTGTAGTGCACATTGAGTACTGATGTTAGCTACTGTGCCTTTAACTATAGTGTTGTTGTCAAATTTACTGAACCATGTGATTTCTTGATTTGTAAAACAAGACATACACACATTAAATAGCTTGATGCCCAAAACAGATAGCTGAAGGGCACCCATGCCAATGCTTTTAAATTCAGAAAAGTACTTCTTTATCCTGAAGTATAGCTCCATTCATTCAACTAATTTTCATCCATCTTGTAAGACAGGTGTGTATTTTTACTTGCTATATTTGCTTAGAACAGCATCATGAGCTTATATGGTTTAGATAAAAGCTTATCAGGTTGGTTAAATGGAATTCCTACTAAGAATCCATGCTAAAATGTCTAGCTCTTGCAAAAGTACTTACTGGAATAGATGATAGATGTGAACAATCAAATCATTTCCCCATTATACAGGTTAGACTGATAGGCCTATAATTATCAATGGTGGAATAGGACTGGCACTTAGGAATAGAAACTTTTTGTTACTCTTCTTGATAGGAGTTCCTGGTCTTTCTGATCAGTTTCTTAAATGTTCTTTCAGCATCATTATAATGGATTTATTTCCTGAACTTTGAGTTCCCTTATATATTTGCCATAATTTCTATAATACTTACATTAACTAGAGGAACAAACATGTCAGTTTAATAGCCATCAAAAATTACCAATCTCTTATTCTTATTATTCTAGCCTTCCATCATAGCCAATCATTGCAATATTTTTAAATCAGGATTTATAGTGGCAAATTTGGATCTGCAAAGTTTCCTGGAAGGACCTTCTGCTGGATTATCTCTTTCTATGTAACAACCTCATGAGACTCAGATGCAGTCTGATGCCTCTAAACTTGGTTCAGTAACACATTTAAAGATCTTAAGTCTGTTATTAAGCCGGATCACGTTGAAAATCTTTCCTTCTCTAGTTGTCTTCTTTGCTATTTGTGTATATGTGTACTGAGTGCTAACTTCTATTCCGCTGTTAATTGCTTTTGACTTGGAAGAATACTCTTCCATAATAAGACATCCGGGTCTGATTTTAAATTCAGGGTGTTATAGAAAAATGCTGCATCCCATTTTCTTTGAAAAGGCTTATCTTTACCACTAGTAATTCACAATCGTCTTAATCTATAAAGTGTTATATGTAAATTATGATGTTACATAAATATAAATGTCCCCTCACTTCCTAACTGATCTATAAAACTGATGCCCTTTATGTCCAGATAAGGAGGTGTCACATAACATTGACTTGAAACCTTATTTAAAGAAAAATATTTTATCTGATGTTGTCCTTTTCATTTTTCCTTACTTATGGTTTTGGATTTGATCCTAGGATCTGACTTGGCCACATACTAAAGACTTCAGATCCAACTGTTGAGCTTCTCCCTTTACCCATAATGCTCCACTCCATTCCCGCTATCCCAGATCCCATTTGGTTGCACTCTCAAGCATTTGTAAGCAAGTTTGTTTTTCTTATTATTGGGTTGTAAAATGTCTACTTCTTTCTTATACCTTAAAAAGTCTTCTTACAACCTCCCTCTTAGTTGTCACTGGCGTTAGGGATTTTTTGATCTTTATAATAATCTTTTTGTACTAAGTTGTTAGTAGTCTTCCTACCATTGTCGGTACCTTCTGTTACCTGGTTTAAAAGGAATCTCCTTTAAATACCATAGTTGGTATTTTTATTATAAGATCCCAAACTCAGATGGCGACAAGGAGTGCATTTATTGCCTTGGTCGTGATAATCTAATATGGCCTGTACAGTCTACTCTACCTTTAACCCCAGAACTTTGGCTAACAGGCATAATAAGCTCATTTTGACAGGTTTACTACCTGTTTATTTGTCTTCCGGGGCTCCAACCCCCTCAAAATCTGGCAGAGCAGCTTCTTTGGAGCTTAAGAAAGGGTCTCTGCTGAAGTCCCCCCAATCTTCTTTGAAACCTAGAGAAAAAGTTGGAAAAATCATGGATCTGACAACCTCTTATCTGAGAGCTCTTAGCCTACCATCAGATCCAAAACCTTCCTTGGATCCAAATGTTTCAGCTCCTATAGTTACCTTCTCATCTCCAGTGACTTCTTCACTGGATCCTAAGCCTTTAGATCTGAAACCAAGTGCATGTTGCAGGAGAAGAACTCCTGAATTTATGGGAAAACCCATTTAGCTACCCTTGCCTGCACAGTTGTTTCAAACTCCTAAGAAATGTTCCAGGGACCCTTCCCCAATGTCTCCTAGATCCTCCAGAAGTTTATCAGAGGCAGATGTGGATAGGACGATGTGAACGTTTTTCAGAGCTCAGATCCAGATGGGGTCCTGCCAGCTCCATCCCCTACCAGATCCATGAGTGTACACTCTTAAGTCCATTCTATCTCCTTTTCTGATCTTATCAGTGGTTTTGGAGCCCCACTATCTGAAATCCATGAGAGGGTCAGTGTCGGATCTGAGGAAAGTTCCCTACTCCAATCTGACTGATGAGTTCTGCTGCGATACCCTCAGATCAGTCTGGGTCTCAGAGCCAAAGTGTCAGTGTCAGGTCCGAGGGGGTGTGGTCGGCTCCGGTGTTGTTGGATCCATTGCTTCCCCTTGCAGGTTTGGCCCTAGACAGTTTGGGTCCGATTCACCCCTTGAGGCTTGGATCAAGGGGTGGCCATGATCTACTTTCCTTGGAAGTTTCTGCTCTGAGAGGGCAGGTTGTGGCTTTTCCTGGGCCTTCAGCCTTTGAGGTGTAGAAAGGGCTTTTTCTGTCCAGAGAGAATCATTCTCTCTTCCTTTGGGTCCTGCCCCTTTACTTCCATTGGTTCCTAGCTCTGAGTCAGTCAGTCCTATTCCACAGGGAAAGCCAGTTCCAACAGGCCTCCAGACAGTTCCAGCAGAGGAGCTTTCCCCCTCTACTGACACCTTTTCAGAACATCCCACAGAGGAGGTCCCCAGATGAGGATGTGTCAAAGGAGATACATAGACTCCCCTTTGGAGTCTCTCATGAAAGACACCGATTTTGAAGGAGAAGTATCCCCTAGATCACCACCAGATGACATCTGCTTTGGAGATATTCTAGAGAGCCTGAACCATAAGGGTGATGGGTCCTCCAAACTCCTTCTCCCAAAGAGTCAGTGTTTTGGGGGCTTTTGGTTCTGGCCTATCTACATCTTGGGTCATGCCCCCCCCCCAGCAGACAAACTAATTGGCTTCGTTTCCCACCAGGCATGGAAAGAGCCGGATACTGTCGAGCCCATTCCCAAGTGCCCTGACAAATTTTTGGCACCACCTACAGACAGACCCCACTGGACCAAAGGAGTCCCAGTTGATGCTATTGGTGGTGGCGGTAGCCACTAAAAAAAGAGCTAGTAGATCGGAGCTCTACTGTCATTCTACCCAGTAGAGAGTCTAGAGTGCTGGACAGATTTGGGAATGGGTATTTGCCACACCTACCTTTGCATGGAGGTCACTTAACTACCTGGCACATTTTACTAGACTTCAGAGGGATTTGACTAAAGAACTTTCAAGTACTCTCTCAGAATCCATATCTCCTGAGGATTTCAAGGGAACATCCTCTCAGGTAGCAACTCTTTTATCCATATCAAACACTTTGATGAGGCCCATCTCTCATACAACTGAAGGTACCTCACGAGCAGCTGGTTCAGGCATTGCCATAAGGAGACATGCCTGGATGTGACTGTGACTTTGTGGAGCCTTTTAAGATATATTTTATTAACACCCCATTTGATGACACTTCCTTGTTTGGCCATCAGTAAAGCATAGGCTTACTCATAATGAAAAGGATAGAAATACCCTGTCTGCCAAGGATCAAGTTTTCTACCCCTCAGCAAACCTTCTCTAGGAACCAGAGAGGCAGTAAGAAAATGTGGTTCTGCAAATCTCCGGGTCCTTTCCAGGATTTTCATGGGGAAAATTCGTCCAGAGGCAAAGGAGGAAATTTTAATGGCAGACATTGCCCTAGAGGCAGAGGGGGCCTGCAAAACCAGGGCTTTAGAGATTCTTTTTCAGATAGGCCCTATCACCACTCCTGAAGTGCTGCCTGATTGTCCTTCTCTGCAGGCAGTTGGGGGTGGATTCTGTTTGCACCTGGATGGCTGGACAACCATCATAAAAGATTGATGGGTGCTAAGTATAATATCAGGAGGCTATTTCATACAATTTTTCCTTCTTTTTCATTGTCAAAGGAATAAACTTCCTGATGTTTTACCAAGTTAGAGGAAGGCCGCAGCACAAGAAATTCAAAAGCTGCTAGAAAAAAGAATCATCCAAAAGGTCTCACCAAACCAAATAAGATGCAGAACTTATTCATGCTTCTTTTTAGTGAAAAAGAAAACAGGGGACCTCAGACTAATTTTGGATCTAAGCAAATTGAATCAGTATATAAAGAAAGCAAAGTTCTGAGTGGTCACAGTTCAGTCCATTCTATTCTTTCTACACAAGGATGTTCTATGTAGATCTTCAGGATGCATACTATCATATCAAAATAGATAGACAAACCAGAAAAAACCTCTGCCTTTGGCTGGGAGCCAGACAGTCAGTTCAAGGTTCTATCCTTTGGACTTACCACAGCCCCCAGGCTGTTTACCAGATGCATGATGGTAGCCGCAGCTTACTTGAGACTGAAGGGATTCCAGGTATTTCCATATTTAGATGGCTGGCTTCTAACCATCCCATCCAAGCATCAACTCAGCATGCCAGAGAATTTTTGCTCCAGATTTCCAACTCCTTGGCCATTACAATAATTCTTGCCAAATCGAAACTTCCTCCGATTCAGCGCCTGGAATTCATAGGGACAGTTTTAAACACATCTATTCAAATGGCATCCCTGCCTATCTATCACATTACTTCCATCAGGAGTCAGGAGTCAGGTTCAGTCTGTTGTCTCTTATTTTTCTACCCCAGCAAGATTAGTGCTTCATGATCTCGGGTCAGTGGCTGCTGCCATAGTGATACCTCCTTTAGCATGTTTCTTTATACGAGTTCTCAAATGGACTGTGACTGTACAGTGATCCATTCTGCATGAACAACTGTCCTTTCAAGTAAAGCTCACCCCTGTTTGCAAGTAACACATTTGCTGGTGTATACAATCAGACAGTGTTTGTCTGGGCAGAATGTTTGTACTACCAAACCCAGTAGCCACAGTGACCATGGATGCTTCTCAACTGGGGTGGGGGGGACATTTCTTGGGAAGAACTGTCCAAGGCTTGTGGTCCCCCCAAGAGATCGAGTTGCATATCAGAGTCCTAGAGATGAGAGCAGTCCTTGTGGCATTGCAGGCATTTCAGGTTGCTCTTCCCTTGAGGATTACTGCAGTTCAAACTGACATCATGACTGTAATCTGGTACATCAACAAACAAGGAGGAATCCGATCTTACCCTCATTTACCCTTACCCAAATTTATATCAACTGCCTTACCGAGATTGTATGTACTTAAAAGTGAAATATTTTCTTTTAGTAGAAAACTGCATTTAATGTATTACTTTAAACAAGAGGGAGGGGTTGTGTTTAATGACTGGTATGAAAGTAGTAATGAGGATTCTTTTTATTCATGCCTGTCATCTCAGGAAGATTTGTTTGAGGATGATTTTAATGCCTATTGCCAACTGAATACTGATGCTATCTCTGTTAAAAGCTCTTTTATTCCACTTTTTCTAAATAATACCTTGCAAGGATTTTTTGCTACTCTTAATTTTGAGGTTGAAAAAATGTACTAGTCCTATATAGAGAATAAGTCTATCATATGTTTTAATTTAATTAAGCAGCAATGGCTAGCCCTATTGGAATTTGGTAATGATACGATGGGTGGTTAAACTATCTGACAAGGGCAACCAGATAACAAACATGCACTTCACACAATACTTACAGATGTATGTGGAAATTTATAGGAAATGTGATGTTTCTGATTACTTTGAAGCTATTAAGCAGTACCAACTTTTGTTAGGCAAAGGCCTAAGGCTAGGGTATTTTACCTCTAAGGATGTGAAAAATAAGTTTGGAGTGGAAAACTGCTCTATGACAATTTTTTACTGCTTACCTAAAACACACAAAGGTTTAACTAACCTTAGTGGCTGACCTATAGTATCTGCACAGAGGTATTTTTTGAAGAATATAAGTGTGTTGTTACATGAACATCTTAAGAAATATGTTATGAGTACAGCCTCCTATATCAGGGACAGCCAGGACTTTTTTTAACAAAATAAAGGGTAAAGTTTGGAATATAGATATGTTTTGGCTCTATTTGGATGTCAAAAGTCTATATACTAATATTAAGCATGAAATAGGGATACAGGCCTTGTTCCATTTTTGGGGGGACTCTCCTATGTCTCATTTTCTGATAGATTTAGTTATATTTTGTTTAAAAAACAATGTTTTTATGTTCAATGGAGACATTTTCCAGCAGTTGCAGGGCACTGCCATTGGGAAGGCTTTCGCCCCCATGTATGCCAGTTTAGTCATGGCTAAACTTGAAGATGATTTTATGTATAGACATGATTTTTTCAGATCTAAGGTTATTTTATATTTTAGATTTATTGATTATCTTATTTTTTTATGTCAAGGAAGCCTGACAGAGCCCCTTGGGTTTGTTAATGACTTATAAGCTAATACTATGGGCTTAAGCTTTGATGGCATGCAGCTTGGCCCACAAGTGAATTTTTTGGATATAAGCCTAGATGGATTTACTACTAGTCTCCATAGGAAATTTGAACATAGAAATGTATTTTTTATAGGAATAGTTGCCACCCCAAACATTTGGTCAAGGTACTGCCCTATAATGAATTCTTACAAATTCATAGGCTATGTAGCCTTGATATGAGCTTTGAATTAGAGATAGCTGAAGCAGAAAAATGTTTATTAGAAGAGGTTATGATGTCCAGCTGGTCATGGAAGCTAAACAAGAAATTATAGACATGAGGTATTCTGTTAAATCTCGGGAAGATTCTCATTATGTCCGTGCTAGTGGAAAATATAATGTTTGTATTGGTGGAAATCAGTCTACCAATGCAGCTGTGAATAATGGAGAGCAGAATAAAGTTTTCTTAGTGACAACTTATAATGTAATAACTGAGGAAGTAGTTAAAAAAAACACGTAGCTTGTGGCCTATGCTCCTAAAGGTTAAAAATTTGAACTTTATATTACCTGATTTTGTGAGTATTGCATATAAAAGAGCTAGGAATGTGTCTGACATTCTGGTACATAACCAATTTTGTTTACCAGATGTTAATGTCAGTCAGAGCTTAAGCATAAATAAAGGCACTGTTCCATGTGATGGTTGTTCCATCTGTCAATATGTAGTAAGCTATTTTCCCTGTATTAATGGCATCAAGTTTGCAACTAGGCATGAATACATTTGTAATATGGAGGGGTTAGTGTATGTGTTGAGATATGGATGTAAGAAGTTTTACATAGGGGAAACTTACAGGAGTTTTAGGGTCTGGTTGCAGGAACATATTAGGGACATAAAAAATTAAAAATTAGAGAGTCCCCTTTGGATTCATTTTTTGACAGCACACAACTCTAATCCTGATTCTCTTAGGGGTTGTGTCTTGGAAAAATTGCAAGTTGGCATAGGTGAATGTGTGTCTTAAAAAACAAACTCTTAAAAAAGAAAGTCTGCTGATTTTAAAGTATGGTACTTTGGAACGTCAGGGACTCAACAAAGAATGTAATTGGAAGTATGTGATTTGAATTGTATGCTTAATTGATTGTCTTGTGCAATATGCTGTATATAAGCAAACAGTATTTTGTAGTGTTTTTGCTCTTGGAAGGCTGTGTAAGCTGAGGCGCTAAGTGTTTCATTAAATTCGCTTACTTCCTGGATCGGTGGTCTTGGTGGTATTTTATTATTTTATTTTTTTGGGGGGGTTTTTTTGTTTTTTTTTTTAAGTTGTATTTGCTATTTCAGGTTACTCTTCCCTTGAGGATTACTGCAGTTCAAACTGATAACATGACTGTAATCTGGTACATCAACAAACAAGTAGGAATCCGATCTTACCCTCAGAGAGGCCATGAGGGTTTGGGAATGGGCGATCACATCAGATTGCTTTCTTATTACAATGCACATCCCTGGGAAAACCAGCCTGCTGGTGGATAAACATGGTCTTCAGGTGTTGGAGCCAACCTTGCTGTAACCTCTTTGCCTCACTTGTCAACAAGTGCAGCAAGTACTTTGCTCTGTCCCTCCCTCCGGGGGAGCCACAGGAGATGCTGTTCTTCATGCTTGGCCCTCTGATCTCCTTTATGCTTACGCTCCTCTTCCCCTGATTACAAGGTCTTTGCAGAAAGCAAGCAGGCTAAAGAGCTCAGTAATCTTCATTGCCCCCTTCTGTCCTCCACAAATATGGATTCCCTTTCTGTGATCTCATCTTTATTGTCCTCCATGGATACTGGAACCCACAAAGGACCTCCTCTCTCACCCATCAGAGATTCAATGCCCAAGCATTCAAGCCCTAAAGTTGAATGCATGATACCTCCACTTCAAGTAATAGTAAGATAGTCATGGCTTTTTAACCCAGTCCTTGACATTTTCTTGGCTTCTCAAAAAGATTTACCAAAAAAAGTTTGTAGAAGCAAGTGGAAAAGGTTCTCTATCTGTGCAGCAGATAAAGGCATTGATCCCTTTTTTGCACCAGTTTTGACTATTCTTCAGTTTTTGACAACTATTTTTGAAAATGGTGTTAGTTTTTCTACAGTTAAACTTCAGTCGGCAGCAATTTCAGATTTTCACACAGGAAATAGATTGTTTTCTTTAGCTTCCTCCAAATTATGTAATGCTTTTATGAAAAGCATTTTTCTGCTAAGACCCTTCCTATAAAGGATCCCTCACCTCCTTGGAATCTAATGGTAGTACGCAAAGGTTTGATACATAAACCCTTTGAACCTTCAGACAAATCTGACCTAAAATTTCTGCTGTGGAAGACATCTTTCTTGCTAGCTATTACTTCAGCTAAAAGAATTTCTGAACTAAAGGCTCTGTCAGCAAAAACTCCTTACATTATTTTCCACAAAGATAGGATTTCTCTGTAGACTAACCCTTCCTTTTTACCTAAAGTAGTCTCTGAAAATAACATTAACCCATACATTCACTTGGCAGTTTTCTTTCCAAATTTTGCCAGTAAAGGAGAATACATGCTTCACCTCCTTGATGTATACAGGCAATTATGTTTTTACCTCCACAGGACAAAACAATTCAGAAATTTAGACCAGCTTTTTGTATCTTTCTCTTCAAATTGCCTAGGCCAGTCAGTTTCATGGAGTTACTCTTAAAAAGGTATGACATTGCCAAAACCTTCCCGAGCTCACTCAACTAGATCATGGTCCAACATTCATACCTTTGTCTCACATTACAAATTGAACATCATATATAGAAATAGATTTCCTTTGGTTAGGCAGTACTCTGGAATATGCTTCCATGAGGGCCACCCAAGGTGAACATAGCTGGGGACTTTTGTCCCATAAGTGAGGAAAAATGAAAAGGACAACATCAGATTTATAAGTTATGTACTCACCATAACTAATCATCTGTGTTGTCCATCATCAACTCCCCTCTCATCTATCCCCCTTCCTTTTTCTTCTGGAATGACCTACTGGACTTTGTTTGGAACCTACAATTCTGGGTTTGAGCCCTGTGTTTTCTATCTTCTGTTCCTTGTCTATTATTAGGAGATAGAGCAGCAAACTTGATCTGAGGTAATTGAGATGGAGGGGGCATTATGGGTATAGAAGCTTGAGTATTGGATGCAAAGTCTTTAGTATATGGCCATACCTATAAGTAAGGAATGAAAATGGGCAACACAGGTGCCTAGCTATGGTGACTATTTAACTTATAATTAACCCCACTTATAAAGGCATCCCTTTCTACTCTACCCACATCATTGTTTCATATCATCAAGGTAACCATGCCATACCTTATAGATTTACCAGCTAAAGACTTAATAACTTATCCAATATGTGACTTTCAAGATGGTTGCACATTGAGTAATGGCTTAATTTCATCTCTTCCTTTGTGAAAACAGAAACTCAGAAGAGAGAGCCAGTGCACTCATTTTGGGGGTGGGGGGTAAATTTCAGTATTTGGCTAGTAAATGCACTGCCTGGATGCCAGCAAAAAAGAAATTCAGAGAACCTGAAAGAAAGTCAACCACAAAAGGTGAGGAATTCTATAACTGTTCAGCAAAAAGCAGTGCAAGATCCTTCTTTGGTATGAAACATGACTTCCAATAACCTAGAAGAAAAATAAGTCAAATGTACTCAGAGCTGATTAAAATAAATGAAACACTGATGGATTATATCAACTCAAATAACAAAAGGCTGGACAAAATAGATGAAGCTTTAAATGGATAAAAATCAGAGGTTGAGATGAAGAAAACACTGGCTGAATATAAGACTCCTCAGAAGAGATGTTTCAAAAAATTGAATTGGAGGACAGAGCACGCAGGGAAATCCTGAGATTTTTCTGCTGTACCAGAGAAGCTGGAAGGAACACACTGCATTAATTTTTGAAGGCACAAATAAGCAACTGGACTGGTATTCCAAAGAAGGAGTTGTTAACTGAAAGGGCACATCATGTGTATGCTCCAAACCTGGCCATGAGAAAGCAACTTAGACCTTTTATAGTAAAGATGCAATCCTACCAGCAGAAGGAGGTGATTTTGACAAAAGTGTGGCAGAAGACTTTTTGTTTCTTTTCTGTCTTCCTTCTACTCTTTTTCTTTTTGTCCAGCTTTAAGAAATGTAAGCACTGCAATGTCAAAGAAAAAGCCTGGTTAAAAAAGCATGACGAGAAAAAAATTAATGTGCTTTTTCTCATTCTTGCATAGGGGAATGACTGGATTAAGGACCTTAGCTTTATTTGGTAACATGTTTTAAGAGAGAGCAAGTAAATGAAAAAGAATATTGAATGTTTTGAGGCTTTTTCTATCAAATACATGTTTGCTTAGTAGCAGTTCTGCAGCTGGTCTTCATGTTTCCATGGAAACAATCTGATAAAGAGAAACTGGTTGTCTGATTCTCATGTCTCCATGGAGACAATCTGATAAAAAGAATCTCAACTACAGTCTGTTGGAGAGTGAAATTGGCTAGGACATAATGTTCTTAGAAAGCATTCAAGAGTTTTCCCAGCTGAGAGAGCTAAAAAGCTAAGACAAAACCAATTAGCACTTAGTAAAAGAACAGGTTGCACCATGCATTTTAGCATGCATAACCTATCTTTTAGGTTACCTCCCGTCTGTGAGTGAGGCTGTTACTTTGGGACTTTTGTTCCTATTAAGAGGGTAAAACTTCAATATTTGAAGATGTACATAGTTTTGTCTGTTAGTATTAAGTTAATAGTTTTTAGGGGGTATTGGGGTGTTTGTTTTTTGTTTGACTGCTTTCAATAAAACAAAACATTTTGGAAGATGTGACATAAGCTCAAATGGATATGACAGGAAACAACTATATAAAAGTTCAACCTGCCAAACAATGTATGCATGTAACACAAAAGCTGGAACTAGACATTTAACAAAAAAGGTGTTAAGGTGGGAATAATAACTTTTTAATGCAGTTATGCTTTCTGTAATGTCATTAAATGTTAATGGTCTCACAGATAAATACAAAAAAGAAAGAGTAGTGAACTATAGTAAAAAATGTAGAGTGCAAATAGCTATGTTGCAGGAGACATACTTAGAAAGAACTGACCATGTGAATTTTATAAAGACAGACTGGTATAATTAGGGAGCTGATTTTTCTGAGCTATGATAAAGAATCGTATTTGCCTAGACATGGTAAGGCCTTGCTGTCTCTAATTACGATGGCTCCCAAAAAAGCAATAACTAGAAAATGAAACTCAAAATCTAAACCAACTATATTAGAAGTAGTGAATATAGTAACAGAGATAAGACTAGAACTGAGATGTTTAGAAAAAGGTAAGAGCAAACTATATAGGAAAAAAATGGGAATTGTGGAAACAATATATACAGGGGAGGAATGAGGTTTAAAAAAAGGCAGGACTTAAATGATCTATGTACTGTTTGACTGAAAATTACTGGATAGATTATAAGTGATGTATAAGGTTTACAACTGGGAGTATGTCAGTATGGTTTATGATGTAAAATGCTTGCAACTAGGGTTGTGTCAGTGTGGTTTGTTTTCATTTATATAAATGTATGTTTGCTTATTGTAAGTGATGGTTTAATAAAGATGTTTCTTGTTTAGAAAAGGGCAGGAATTGAGTAATTTATGTAATGTTGCTTTGTTTATATGATATATTTATTTATTTATTTATTTACATTTGTTAATCGGGAGAGTCCAACTGGACACGGGTCCGTTTTTAGCGGAGGCCTGGGGAGAAAAGCTCCACATTAATTATTATTTGCATTATAGCAATACATGTGAAGCATAATGTCTGTTAATTTTAACTTGATACAGTTTGATTATTTTTATATAAATGTAAATGTGCCTATATCACAAGTGATAATTCAATAAAGGTGTTTAAAAAAGTGTGGCAGAAGGACAAAGTACTAAAAGTGGGAGACAGTAGAGAGTTTGTGGAAAACGATTACTCACTGTACACCAGGGAGAAGACGAGTAGATTTATACCACTAATTAGGGAATGTTGAGAAGCAGGCCTGCGATTCAAAACTGCTGTATCTAGCTGTCTTCAGAATATCCTTATCTGGAGGGAAAAAATAATTTTTTGATGCAGAACATGCTAAGAAGAAAATACAAACGTTTGTCCAGCAAAAACTCTAAAACAGAAGGAAATTCTGCTTCTTGTTCTTTGGATAATACATCACACAGGGAGACTGTGCCAGTGAAACATTTTACAGAAGAAAAAAAAAACATAAGAATTGACTAGAAGAATTGAGCGTATGTTCGAAAGGAAGCAGAGACTGGATTTGGGAGATGGAGATAAATAGGAATAAAACCAGCAACTCAGAAATTGACAAATAAATATGGGATTATAAAGCATGAGTTATTTTTGTGAAACATAACGGAACAAGAAAACCTAGAAATATTTGACAATTTTTTGAAGTACGGCATATGTGTAAAGCATATGCCCTGTAGCATGTCATTAATGGTTTGGAGGAACACTTAGGAGAGGGAAAGAGGAAGGAAAGAGTTAACTGTAAGGAAAGCAATCTTTTGTTCTTAACAGTAAGATTTGTATTGTACATGATATCTGCATGCTATAAAGTAAAGTTTTCTCAGTTATTTTCAAGTGTAATGGGGATAGTAAAATAATGGGTGCCCCTGTTTTTTACCTTCTTTTTTTTTCTCCTTGTTCAGTTTTAAGAAATGTAGGCACTGCAATGTAAAAAAGAAGAAAAGTCTGGACAAAAGCATATGATAACAAGAAAAAAAGTATATACTTTTCCTCATTATTGCATAAGGGAATGACTGTTTTAAGATCATTGCCTTTATCTAATAACAAGTTTTAAGAGAAAGCAACTAAATATAAAGAACATTGTATATAATAAAGCTTTCCTTTAGCAAATAAATAAATACTTGTAGAAGAAACTCTATATCTGTTTCTCATGTCTTCATGGAGATTATCTGATAAAGAGCAATGAAAACAGAATACTTCTTACCTTTAATGGATTTCTTTCAATGGCTAGGAGATAATGTTTTCTGAAAGCATTCAAGCGTTTTCTCATTCTGGGAGAGCAATAAAGACAAAACAAAACCAGACAGTACTCAGTAGAATCACAAGCTATACCATGCAGCTTAGCATAGATCGTCTTCCTTTTAGGTTAACCCAGGTATGTGAGTGTGGCTGTCAGTTTGGGACAATTGTTCCTACTGGGAAGGTAAATCTTCAATATTTGAAGATTTACATAGTTTTGTATGTTAATGTTAAGTTAATAGGTTTTTAGGGTATATTGGGAGTGTATTTGTTTTGTTGTTTGAGAACTTTCAATAAAACAAAAAGTTTTTTAAGATGTGACAAAGTCTCAAATGGATATGACAAGAATCAATTCTATAAAAGGTCAGCCTGCCAAACATTAGTGTGTGCATGTAACACAAAATATGAAACTAAATACTTAACAAAAAGCTGTTACAAATAAAAGGTGAGAATAATCATTTTTTAACATAATGACCATTTCCATATTAGCTTTAAATTTTAAAGGTTTCACAGACATATACAAAAAAGAAAAGGTAGTAAACTAAGTGAAAATAGCTATACCACACGAGACACATTTGGAAAGAACTAAACGTGAATTTGATAAAGAAATGTTCTCATGATGGCTATTCAGCTGAATACCTGAGACAAAGGAAAAGAGGAGTACTTATATTAATTACAAGAGGAGCTATAATAGTGGTAGAAGAGGATAAAAAAGATGATAATGGTAGATACGTAGTACTAAGGGACTAGTGGCAAGGGAGGAAGATTGCACTGGCATATATTTATATTCCACCTAAAATTGCTGTAATGGCGCTTAAGAGAATTCTGGGAGAAATAAGCAGTTTTAAGCAAGGAATATTACTTATAGATTGGGACTGGAATTTGATTTGCAGCAGAGAAGATGTGTTTGCGGAGGCCCAGAAGGGAAAATATAACAAAGGAGGGTAGATGTTTAAAGAAATTTATGAAAATATTTGGCATGGAAGATGTTAATTTACTAGTAGGAGTTTATTCCCCAAGATACAAAAGCTGGGCTAGCCTAGACAGGACTTACATTTCACAGGAACATGTGCATTTAATTGAAAGTTTGATATGCATCAAATAACTATTTCAGATCACTTGCTAATAATAACCAAAATAAAAGCATAAGGTAATTAAATAAAAATGAGACAATGGCCCTTCAGCAAGGCATTGAAGGAATGGGTAGTGGAAATTATTCAGCAGTTATTAGAGAAGACAGAATTTTCTTCTGAAATATAGCTAGGGAGTGGGATAAAATTAAAGTGGAGTTTAAAAAATAGGATGGAAATAAAAGAGAGATATGGTTAAGAAGTAACAAGACTTTTTAGAGGAACTGACAAATGTTAAAGTATTGCAGAATAGGGGGAAATCTCACAGAACAAGAGGAGGATCAGTTGCAGAATGCTAAGCAGAAAGTAAAATATTACCTTGATAATATGCATGAGTTTGAAAGACTGCTGTTAAGCAACTGTTTTTTGATAATAATGCCAGATAATAAAAACTTTTAGTGCAATGTTTCAGGCAACAGAAAGAAGAAATCCTGTAGAGGTACTAGAAATATTTGGGAAATTTTATGAAAGTCTGTGGAAAAGGTACTAATAGAAATTGTTGAAACACAGGTGCTTAGTAGGAAGGTAGCTGGAATAAAGAAGCTGAACCATGACAAAATAAAATCTTTTTAAATACAAAATGGTGAGCGCTTTCGCAATGGTAACCATTGCTTCATCAGACAGTTAATTCAAACAGCAACAGCACTTAAATACTTTAATTCATTACTAAAACAACCAATCCTACCACTCAAAGTTAATTCAGCACTCCGCAATCAATTTATTACTATGGTTACGTTTTGCCCTTAGTTAATTGCTGAAGTCAGAAAAACGCTGTTTAAAAACCACATGCACAAAATGTAAAAACAAGAACATGTGAATGAATATAAATAAAATACATAAAAAGTTAGTGAATAAACTCATGTTGCCCATTTAGTAACTGCTTATGTGTGTGGGTATAAGCATAAAAATATATGTACATGTATATAAAAATATAAGCAGTACACACTCAACAACTTAATGCATATATTTTGCCTAATAAATACACATGCTGTCCACCTAATAAATACATATGCTTTAAACATACATCTCAACAAATACTTGTCTTTAGTGATATCTATGCTAGAAACAGCTCAAGAAATACTGTCATACTGACCCAAAGCCCTGCATGTGTTTATGTAGTCTTCTCTTGTTAAGATAGTATTATTATTATTTATTTTATTTTAACCTTCTAGATTTTAGCACTGGCTTCAATGGAACACTATCATTCAAACCCAAACCTCTGTGTGCTCCTAAACGCAAAATCCATTTTACTTCCATATTTTCAGTACAATTGACTATGTCCCCCATCCTATTGCTGACATTCTGAATGTGTAAAACGTGAAATAAAAATATATGGTCATCCCCCTTATCCAGTGTATGCTTAGCCAAAGCACTATACAGTTGCCCTTTTCTAGTGCAGTAAAGGTGATCCTTTATCCGTTCCCTAAGATGACGGTTAGTTTGGCAAACATAGAAACGGAAACATGTTGTGCAGTGAACATCATACACTACATTATTAGTATTGCAATCAGCAGAATTCCTTAGCTCCCTTAGACGCCCTGTTTCAGAGTGCTTAAAAAACCTTGATTCATCTATATAAATGCACTGTGCGCATTTTCCACATCTATGGGTAGCATTCACTGTGCTATCCATCAGAGTAGGTATCCTTGGATAGCAAAGCTGCTGTTTCAGATTTTTCTTATTTCTAAATGCAAAATGTGGTTGTCAACCCACTATGTTGGTAGTATCCTCATCTACTAACAACATATGCCATTTTGTCGTATGATGGTTTCAAACCTTTTCACATCTTTTGTATATGGTAAAACCATTGGAATGTGTGATAATACACTATTTCTGATACCTACCCTGTCACTACCTGCTCTATCAGAATAGTAGGGCTTAGATTTACCTTTCCTTTCTTTGTGTACATTATAGTACACCTTATTAATTTCATGTTCACTATACCCTTTATTAGTGAAACCTGTTTTTAGTTTAGTTAACTCATTTCTATACACTTCCTCTTGACAACATAGATGAGATGTTCATATTTGCCTGACCTCTGATTATGTTAGGAAAAATCTTAGGGTTATACATACTGTTTCTGTGTAGAAAAGATGGTCTGTAGCATTGTTTCCTATGTAATTTCGTAAACCATTGGTCATTTTCTCTGTATATGGTAATGTCCAGGAAGTCTAAACTCATTTCAGAGCAGTTCACCGTAAACTTTAAAAAGTCACTAGTAGTATTTAGGTGTGCATACAGGGATTTAAGTTGTTCACCATCACCTTTCTAAAAAATAAAAATATCTACGAAACGCCTATAAAAGGCTATTTGGGGGTTACCTAACAGATGTTCATATTCCCAGTTAACTATAACCAGGTTTGCATATGTGTTGGCACAACATGTGCCCATGGCAACCCCTGACAGCTGCTTATAGCATACGCCGTTGAACATAAATATGCTGTGCTCTAGTACCAATTCTAGTAACATACAGAGAAATACTATCTTAGTATTGGAGAACTTTTCCTGCCTTGTCAACACTGAATTCACCATGCTTGTCATTGGGTAAACTTGTAAATAAAGACACTACAGCTAGTGTGGCCAGTATCCCCATATCTGCTGTTCCCATTTGCTTCACTGCCCCATAAAGGTCCACTAAAAACTGTTCTGTGTCTTTCAAGACATATGCATATTCATTGAGTGCTGTCTTCAATTCCTTATCCAGGTATATAGAGATGGGTTCTGTTAGCCATCCTACCCCTGCTACTATAGGTCTAAATTTTGGGTTATATGGGTCTTTGTGTATCTTGGGAAGACCATGGATTTGAGGTATGAGTGGATTTTCAACAGTAAAATAATTAAAAAGATATTTACTTAATAGTTCCATACACATGCATTCATATAAGTGCTGGCAATCTGGTCACTCATTTCAAACACAATTGTTGTTGGTACTTCAACATAGATGAGGCTCAATTACTGATAGTTAAGATAGGAGGAGCTGAGATAAAAATAATCATGTATAACCAGTCGACAGGAAAGCCCCTAGGGATAGATGATATTCCTGTAGAATTTGAAGCTAGGAGGGAAAAAACTGGCAAAGAGCTGGAAGATTTTGTTGAACAGTATTTTAAGAGGAAGATAAGCACTAGCATCTTGGAAGAAAGTGGTGGCTGTAATACCTAAAGAGGATAAAGACCCATCAGATCTGGCCCAGTAATCAAGGAGCCTGAATCCTTAGCACTGACACTGGTGAGGGACGTTCACCTGAAATAAAAATAGATATACACAATAATTTCAGATGCAGGTGTCTGCACCAAGCACAATTTCCCTTAAGAGCATACAGGGAACACATGCACTCCAGGTTCTGGGTTTCCCTCTCTCTCTCCAGGCTCCCAGTAAGACTCCCCACTGGCAGAGATACAGAGTTGAGTCCCCAGCCAAGTGTCCCAGGCCAAGTTCTCCACCACCCACTCTGTCAAACCATTGCTCTGTGTACCTGCTCCAAATAGCTGACATATATACTCTTTGAGATTCGATTTACACACACACACACACACACACACACACACACACACACACACACACACACCTAGAAAAGGCCGGCACAGATTTACCAGCTATGCCCCTCTGCCCAGACTATAAGGTAGATACTGCCACAAGGACACTCCAAAGCCAGTTACTCTAATGCTCTTGCAAGGGTATCCAATTATACTGAGTGAAATTGATACTAATACAAATGTTAATGTTGACCAAACAGCAAGGCTTTCAGGAGTGGGCCCTGTGTCACCAAATAAATATAAAAACTCTCAAAGGTTTAAATATTCTCTAAAAGACCAGCCACAATGAAATGTTTAAATATATTTAATAATAAATAAAAGAACATGAAAATACTATATATCTATTTACAATAAACACCAGGGTTTCAATCACAGGAAATATTACACAGTTACAGAAAAACAGTACTTAACTAATTTCACTATATTTTCCTGACTGATCTAAAGAATTACTGTTCCCTGGTTACCTACTAAAGAAAGGCAAGATGACATGGATGAGTGATCCTTTTATGTCAGGTTTCAAAAACAGACTGCTCTGTGACTTCTGTCTCATCCGGTATTAAAACATCATTTTAGTCCTGGATTACAAAATGACATCACATACATCTGGTCATTATACCCTGGTTCCCATACTACCCCATTTCCTAGCAACTGAGCCAGAATATAGCACATATGTGTCACTAATACATACAGTGCTTTACTAAGATCTGTTGCAGCTTCTGGAAGTCATAAAACAATTTCAAACTTCCACCTTTTCAGCATGGCAATTAGTTCACCCCCAAGGAGAGTACAGAAGGCTTCCTAGTACAGACTTTTTGTCTTTGGCTGCATTGAGACCTGTGAGATACAATCTGTATGGCTTATACCAAGTAATGTAATCTCAAACTATTTTTCAAAGTTAGCTGGACTGACATTAATGTCCTCTCATCCAGTATCCCCTGTTACAATGTATTCATTTCAATAGTTACCATACAGTCTGACATACAGGTATACTTCATTTTCTGTCCAGCAGGACATTTTTTAACACAAACAACTTTACAAATATATTTTCAGCACAAGCACCTGCACAAATCAGTTTGATGTACAAATGAATGTATAATTCTTTACAAAACTCCAGCTAGCTATGCTAGCATATGTTACATGTCCACTGCCCTACTTCTCCTGGCATAGCTGGCCATCTTCACATTAGGCATGAGTTCCGAATTCCATAACAGAACTTTCAACAGAGAACAAATCTTTTTACATTTCTTCTGTGACAGCAATTACTAAAATTAGTCAGGAAGTAAATCATCAGACACAGAAAAAACATTCAGGAATACATCTTATTATAAAAGCATATTAGAAATGAAATACACACACTAGCATTTCTTTCTTCTATGTATGCCTCACCCTTCACATCCTTCTAATAAAAATCTTATATAAGTCACAAAATCATATTCTCATTCTTATAGTTATAACAGTACTGCTGTCTGGGGACATTCACTAAAATCTAGGACCAATTAAGTTAGGCTAGGAGGAGATGAGATAAAATAGTGATGTATAACCAATCTACAGGAAAGTTCCCTGGTATAGATGGTATTCCTGTGGAAGTTTGGAAGCTAGGAGGGAAAAACTGATAAAGATCTGGAATGTCTTTCTTAAAAGTATTTTAAGAGGAGGAGAAGCACCAGCATATTGGCAGAAAGCGATGGTAAATGTAATACCTAAAGAGGGTAAAGATCCATCAGATCCAGCTTCATGCAGACCCATTTCAATACTAAATCATGATTATAAAGTAGTTGGTTCCAAAACAGCACACCACCAGCTGCAAATTAAATATTTAATAATTACACACAGTATTTAGTGCTTTCATCTCATATGAAGTGAGACTTCATCAGAATACGTTCATACAAAAGCCAAAAGCATTTAAATAACCTTGTCAGTTAAAAATACAGGCCACATGACAACAGTAATCAATATTTAAAGACACCATTACAAAAATCACATTTCTTCCTAAAATTATTACCTTTCTTTTACTAAAAAATAATAGTATCATATAATATGTATACCTCATAATATTACCAGCATAAATGTATATCCCACTAAATATACTCTGATATAAAATACATTATATTTGACTAGCCCTTTCATGTAGTAAGGGTGCAATGGATATAAAATCATTTAAGCCTGGTGGAAACATAGCAGCCAACTTATTCAGTTTCCTTCTTTTTCAGCCTATTTTTCCAGTCACCCCCTCTTGGTTGTATTTTAACTATTTCTAGAATACCAAACATGAATTTATCAAAGTTTTGGCAAACTTGAACATGTCTATATAGAGCATTGTAAACTTTGTTATTTTTGATATCATTTAGATGTTCATATATGCTGTTCTTCAAATGACGTTCTGTTTTGCCTACATAAAAATGTTGGCATGATGAACATATTGCCAAATATACTATTCTACTTGTCAAACAATTCCCTTTCTGGAATAGCACCTGACTACGCAGTTTATTATTCAAGGAAATTATTTTTTCTTTATTAATATATGGGCATTGACTATACATTCCACAAGGGTGTGTACCTATAGATGCCATATCTATAGGATCTACCTTATTCTCAAATAACTGTTTAAAATTAGGTCCTGTACTATTTACAAATCTGGGTGTACTACCCACTCTTATTTAGAATGCCATGGTTTATCCTAAAGGTATTCCAATTTGCTCTAAATGCTCCCTTAATTTCATCTGAAAGGTGATTATGTTGTAGCACACAAGCCTTTTCACATGTAACCTCCTTTTTATGACCAGAGCTCATAGCCTTACTAGTGACCAATCCTTCACCCAGTAATAGTTTATATACAACACCCCACTTTGTATAGACCTCATCCAAAACTTCTTTTATTATGGCCTGAGGGGTACCCTCTTTCTTGGAACATGTATGATATTGTATCAAACTCTGCTTTCACATCTTCCAGGTGTGAAGTCATACGGGCTACTCTAACAGCTTGCCCTTTAATGATACTTCTTTTTTGTGCTAATGGATGTTTATTTTGAAAGTGCAAATATCCATTACATAAAGTATCCTTCCTATAAATCACTGATTTAAATCCACTTTTGTCATGAGAACTATATATATCCAAATAATTAATTCCTTTTCTAATTATAAATAAATTCAAGGAAATCTGTGGTTTGGTTCATATATGCATAAACTTCTCTATTTCTTCCTCTGGCCCATCCAACAGAATAAAAATATCATCCACAAATCTTGCATAACTTTTTATCCTATGCCAGAAAGGGCCATCTATTACATACTTGGTCTCCCATCCCAGGAGAACCAGGTTTGCATATATGGGGGCACATGCCACCCCCATAGCTACACCCCTGATTTGTTGGTAATATTCTACTTCAAAATAAAGGAAATTATTTTCAAGTATTAAATTCATAATCTCATTTAGATTAACTTGTTCATGTGTAAGATCTGAAAAACCAAACAATGTTTCTTCGAATAAAGTACTACCCTCCTCTTTAGGTATAACAGTGAAGAGGTCTTTTACATCAACTGTTAAAAAAATTAAATCCTTGTTCCATAATTCTTGTTTCAAAAGCCCCAAGAACTCCCATAAATCCTTCATGAGATGTTGTACTTTAAACATAATATGTTGCACTGAAGTATTCACAAATATTGCCAGTGGGTGGGTTTTTGAACCAATGGCTGCTACTGTAGGTCTAAAAGGTGGCATTAATACATTTTTATGGATCTTGGGAATCTCGAAAAAAATGGGAATAACTAGATAGTTTATGTAAAAAATTATATAACTCCGGGTCTATTCTCTTATCCATTAAATATTCCTCCAAATATGAATCTATATGTGTATATGATATATTTATCTGATTTTTGGATACCCATAAGTGGATACATCAAATAAAAAAATTGCATTACATTAAAGTAGTCCATTGATTTATATAAGACTATACCTCCACCCTTATCTGGGGTCATTATGCGAAGAGATTTCTCTTTCCTTAAATCTAATAATAAATCATGTTCTTGTTTAGTAAGATTCCAAGGAATATTCCTTTTATTTGCATGTGTATCAGATATATCTTCCAGTACCAGTTTTTCGTAAGTATCCAACAATGGGTGTAGCGGAGAATTATATGCACTCTTTTTCTTGCACATTACACTACTAACACTATCTGTTCATAATAAACTTTCCATGGGTGTTGATGTCAAAACATCATCTTGTTCAGCGAAAAGAATATCAAGGTTGAATTTCCTGACATAAAGTTTCAACGCAAAGATGCTATCCAATAAATTACCTTTCCTTTCTGGGACAAATTTCACCCCTTTTGAGAAAAGGCTAAAATACTCTTCAGTAATAAGTCTGTCTGTATAATTGTAGATAGTAAACCCTTCTCTTCTACATACTGTCTCATGCAGTTCATCTGAACCTATTAATTGCCCCCCCATGTTTGTTTTTCCTCTGGGGTTGGGGGTAATAGGGCCTGTTGTATTTTTCCTTGTCTGTGTATCTGTGTGCCAGTCTTTCTGAGTGCCTCATCCCTTGAAAATCCTGTTGTGATTCCATTCCATCCAAGTTGTCCCTGTTATTTTTCACTACTTCGCTGTAGCTAGCCACCTTACCATTACTATGTATTTCATTACTGCTCATAAAAAGTTTTTCTGTGAGATATACTTGCTTATTCCTGTATTGTTTTATATCTCTTTCTAACTTCCTTTGTTTTTTATAAAAAATATGACTTCTTTCTACCTTATCTAAAATTTTAAAATACAACTCTTTGTATTGTGAAAATAATAAATCTTCTCTTATTTTAACATCCAACAAATCAACTTCTTTTATGTCTAGCCTCTGTTTTTCATAATATGACAGTGTTTTTCTTATTAAATTCATGCCCATGTCATCAAATAACATTGTAAAATTACCCACAGTACTTTCATCGTATATTATATATATGATTTTGGTGCTTCAAATGAAACTGTGACACATGAACAATTGAGATGTACCATAGGTTCATAGGTAGGTACTAGGCTATCGGCCCAAGGGCCTACGTAAGCCTAGCCAGCAAGGTACCATAGCTTACGCCACCCAAGAAAGTTAAAACAGAATGTCATTTGAAGAACAGGATATATGATCATCTAAATTATATCAAAAATAAAAAGGTTTACACTGCTCTATATAGACATGTTCAAGTTTGCCAACATTTTGATAAATTCATGTTTGGTATTCTAGAAATAGTTAAAATACAACCAAGAGGGGGTGACTGGAAAAATAGGCTGAAAAAGAAGGAAACTGAATGGCAGTATATTGGCTGCTATGTTTCCACCAGGCTTAAATGATTTTATATCCATTGCACCCTTACTACATGAAAGGGCTAGTCAAATATAATGTATTTTATATCAGAGTATATTTAGTGGGATATACTTTTATGCTGATAATATTATTATGTATACATATTATATGATAATATTTTTTAGCTAAAGAAAGGTAATAATTTTAGGAAGAAATGCGATTTTTGTAATAGTGTCTTTAAAAATTGATTATTGTCATGTGACCTGCATTTTTAACTGACAAGGTTATTTAAATGCTTTTGGCTTTTGTATGAATGTATTCTGATGAAGTCTCACTTGATATGAGATGAAAGCACTAAATAGTGTGTGTAATTATTAAATATTTAATTAGTAGCTGGTGGTGTGCTGTTTTGGAACCAACTACTTTTTATTATTTTTCAAGTTTAACAGTGTTGTGAATTTCATGATTATAAAGTGTTTATGTCTATAATGGCTAAAAGAATGGCAAAAGTGATGCCAAAATAGATAGATATGGATCAATGTGGTTTTGTGGAGGGGAGGCAAACATTTGACAACATTAACAAAACATTGATGATCCAGAGAGAATCAGAATGTAAGAAGACACCACTGTTGTTGGTGGGTATTGATGCAGAGAAAGCATTTGACAGAGTAAGGTGGGACTTCATGAGCAGGGCAATGGAAGCATGTGCATTCCCTGATAAAATTATAAGGTTGATTTTGAGGATATTTAGGGATTGGAGGTGAAAATTAAAGTATGTGGGGTCCTCTCTGATAATTTCTGAGCAGAGGAACCGGGCAGGGGTGTCCTCTTTCCCCTTTGTTATTTATATTATGTTTAGAACCATTGGCAAAGAAAATAAGGGACTCAGAAATTTAAAGGATATAATTGATGTGGTAGTCAAGAAAAACTGGCTCTATTTACAGATGATATGATATTATACCCAACAAAACAAGAAAGGGACATTACAGTGTTGTGGGACATTTTAGACAGCTTCAAATCTTTTTGGGATACAAAATTAATGAAGCTAAAACAAAAGTAATAGCGGTGTATTATGTACCACTACACAAATTGGTTCAACAATATCCATATTTATGGGGATGTGATAAAATGAAGTATTGTATGGATTAAAATGATTCTGGTGTGACAGCTAAGGATATTTAGGAAGAGACTAAACAAAATATAATATAAAAACTGAGAAAATTGAATATCTGTTATATGGATATGGATAGTAAGATACAAGCAGTTAAAATGTTTTTAGTCCCTTTAGCCTTGTACACAGGTCAGGCAGATTTTGTTGTGCATAGCAATTAATAAAGAGCTGAAGGATTTTTTCTGGAAAAGGAGGACAGCAAGAGTCAGGTGGGATAAGCTGATTCTTCCAAAAGAACAAGGTAGATTAGGATTACCCAGTTTGAATGGGGATATTTCAGAGCAACACAGTTAAGGCTCTTATACATAGCACTAACAGAAATCTATAATTCACAGTGGAAACTGAAGATGATGATGAAACAAGGGGGAAGCTCAAGAAACAAGGAGAGATTGAGATTTTGGATGCAGACCTTTAAGGAAAATAACAGTAATCATACAAAATATTACATTCATGAAGTAGCAGAAAATATTCTAAGAACTAAGCCAACATGGGAATGGAGAAAGCAGATTCTGTAGATAAGGATGATTGCAAGTAGGGATACAGACAATGGGCAAGAAGGGGCTGGAATTTATTGGAGAAAACTGGCAAAATGAACCATGTATTGGGAGCAAATAACTATAGAGGGAAAAGTAATAGACTGGGACAAAAGCCAATAATTTATTTGTACTGCAGGTTAGAAATTGCCTTCCCTATCAAGGATTGATATCAGAGTATAGGCAAAGAGAAAGAAATATGGGGGTGCTGAACAAAATACCAGCACTAGTAGAGTTTTTAGTAGAATCTAGAGCAGAAGCTGCTGTAAAAAAGTTATAATTAATAGAGCATATACAATATCTCATGATAACTTTAAGAATCAATCATAGGGGGTTAGAAAGGATTTGGAAGAAAGATTGGATAAGCAATTGACAAGGAAACAATGGGGGCTTATATGTATGTTTCTGAAATGTGCAGCAAAGTCTAGAAGATTTATAATCTTTGCTTGGAAGTGTTTACATAGGTATTTTTATTCCCCATGTAGTCTGCAAAGATTTTTCCTCAAGTCGATAGCAAATGTTGGAGGTGTGATGGGGAAGAAAGAGGTAAATGGAAGTCTGGAACATATTTCCTGGGAGTGCAATTAGATGGCAGATTTTAAAGATTCCCTGCAGACTGCTCTGACTGTATGAGAAAATTAGTGTAACTAAGGAAATTATTTTTTGAGCTATGATACAGCACTGAATTTCCTTGACATAGTACAGCCTTGCTGAGTCTAATTATGGTGGCTGCCAAAAAACAATTATTGGAAAATGGAAATCAAAGTCTAAACCAGCTTTACTAGAAGTAACAAATATAGTAACAGAGATAAAAATCACTGGAACTGGGATCTTTAGAAAAAGGTAGGAGCAAATAAAATAGGAGAAAATGTGTATTTTGGGATTACTACATTCAGAGGAGGAATGAGGTTTAAAAGAAAGCAGGATATACATGAACTATGTAATGTTTGACAATGTCTGGATAGATTATAAGTAATGTATAATGTTTTCAACTACAATTGTGTCAACATGTTTGTAATGTATAATGTTTGCAATTAAAATTTTGTCAGTATGGTTTGTTTTCATTTGTATAAATGTAAGATTGCTTGGGTCATATGTGCTAATTTAATAAAGATGTTTCTATTTTTTTTTTAAAAATCCAGGACTAATTACTTCCACAAACTTTGCAAAAATCTTGACCATTGCTCATCTCAGTACTTGCAGTATAAATAAAAGGATAGACCTTGAAGCTTGGGTACAGCTATACAGTCCCAACATTTAAACAATTATGGATTTTTGGCTTAAGGATAAGTGGAAAGGCAGGTAGACCAGCTGGCTTCCAAAATGATTTCCATAAGAGAGTGTTATTACAGGTGAGTGATGCTTTAGTAAAAGTATTAAATAAGATTTTGTAAGAAGGGAGGAAAACAGGAACAATAGAAGAGGTTGTCATGATTTAATATAAGTTGAAAGGCAGGATAAAGACGTATGGAATTATAGACCAATATTGTTGTGTAATGTGGATGTGAAACTCTTTGCAAGAATTTAAACAGCACAATTAGAAAAAGTGGTGCCAAGAATAATAGGAGAAGAACATGTAGTCTTTGTAATAGAGGAGTCCTTGACAGATGATTGACATGCATTATTAAACTTTTTGGGCTGAGGGAATGGGGTGGCAAATGGAAGGAAAGAATATACAGCTATCATTCTCACTGCTGTAGTAGCCTTTAGTCCGTATGGGTTGCTTCTCTGCCTAGGAAAAAAGCAACCAGCCTGCTTCACAAAAGTTTGGCTTCCCAACCCCCCACACCTTCACCCTGACTTAGTCCCAAAGAGGGAAATCAGCAGTCAGAGTGAAGATTTCATCAGTACTTTCTTGCTGCCTTGAGCCAAAGCATCTTTGAGTCTCCACAAGAGTTGCAGTTTGCTAAGAGATTTGTTTCTGACAGACAGGTCACCACTGGGGAACTTCTACACTGAGAAATTGTTGGCCTTTTAAGAAAATATTATTTATTTTTATTTTCTGACTAAAAGTAGTATTTCCCCTTTAAGAAACAGTATTTTTCATCAGTGTGGGATGTTTCCTGGCAGAGTCACTATACAGTTGGTTCCACTTAAATACATACTGGATAAAAGCATAATCCAGTTAAATGCAATAGAGTCTGTTCAGTCCTGTTGTTAGTTAATGGCATTGTATTGCAGTATGTTTTGCATTAAAGTATATCTGATAATTACATACTTTGTTTTAATGCATAGCTGTCTCAAATCCTGAGTAGCTCACTGCCATGTTATTTATTCTGCATAACTGCATAACCCCATGTGGCTGAGAGCTGTAAACATGGGGGTATTTACATGTACATACTGTGTCATTACGTGATCTTTACGTGAGCAGGAAGTCTCTTGGTTATCTAAGGGATATTGTATGCTTTTGCTTAACAAGTAAGAGTTATCTAATGATATTACAAGAATGTTGAAGAAACTTCTTAAAAAGACTAAGCAGGTTGAAGTTATTAAAAGACTTGATAATCATGAAAGACGAAATTATTAAAGAGTGGCAAACAAAGAGTGGTAAACCTGAAGCTGTTGATGATGCCCTGTTTTGCTGGTTTGCACATGCCAGAAGTTGAAAAATTCCCATTAGTGGTCTATTGTTAATGGAAAAGGCTGACCAATTAGCCAAAAGTATAGGGACTAAGGATTTCAAACATAAGTCTGGTTGATTAAAGAGAAGGAAGGGATACCACAACATTGTGTTAAAAAAAACAGCATCGTGAAAAAAAAAGATGCAGATGATTTTAGAGCTGAGCGATAGGTGGCAGATGTTTTTTCAGATATCATGAAAGAGTACAATCTATGGGACATTTTCAATGCTGATGAAATGGGGTTATATTGGAGAGCTATACCTAATGGTACATTGAACTTTAAAGTATTGAGACTGCTGGATCAAAGTCTGTGAAAGCTTAAATGATCTTACTATTATTTGTAATATGGATGGCAGTGAGAAATTTGAACCTCTTGTGATAGGGAAAAGCAAAGACCCAAGGTGTTTCAACAGTGTAAAGAAGTTACCAGTCACTTACAACGCAAACAAGAATTCTTGGATGACTGGTGAAATTTGGAAAGAATGGCTTTTGAAAATCAACAGCTCAATGAGAAGTAAAATAGGGAAAATCTTGTTTCTGTGCGACAACTGTGTTGGGCATACCGATGATGTAAATTTGACGAATGTAAAACTTCAGTTCTTGACACCAAACACCACATCCCTTATTTAACCAATGGATCAGGGCATTATCGCTTGCTTCAAGAAGCACTACTGCTGACTTTTCCTGTGGCAAGTTGGAGATATCATAGACATTATATCCGAATCACAGAAGGCAGCTGAGCTTGCCAAGAAGTTATCCGTGCTGGATTCATTACACATGCAGAGAAAAGCATGGAATAAAATTTCACAATCTGTTATAGCCAACTGCTACAAGAAGGCTAATTTAGTTGTGCCGAGCTCAGACAATGTTGCAGACAATAGTGACAATAGCAACAGAGATCAGCATTGGAACTTTTGCACCCCTTCAGGCATGATGGTGCAATATTTTGAGCAATGCATTGCAATTGATGAAGAACTTGTAACAGAAGAAATGGCTGCTGATTCTAAATTTTATTTATTTATTTATTTTATTGAATTTGTTTACTGGGTAGTGTCCGACTGGGCCATGGGCCCATTTTCAGCAGAACAATTTGTCCCAGAATAGTGTGCTGCTGGCAAATGGAAAGAAGAGGAAGATGATGATGATGATGAGGATGTCTCCACTGCTCCAGTATACTTCCATGATGGTATTCAGTCACTGCACAGATTCATGGAGCAAAAGAGATGTGAGTTGTTTTCCACTTTCTCTGAACTGAAGGACATTGTATTTCATCTGAAGCAGCAAACAGCTGTTCGGACATCAATAACAATTTTTTTTCTCTAAACCGTGAGGGACTGTATTGACTACTGTAAGTGCTTTATATAGTACATTTTTCTATAAAGTTATTGAACTATATTACTGCTTGTGCACATTGCCTTACCTAGCATAAGAAAACCAAATTGTGAATATACAGAATAAAATCTATTTTAGATGGAAGATGTTTCATACTGATTTCTAAGCTAGACACATCAGAAAGTACACAGGCTGGATGTTAAGTAGAATAAAGCTAGAATAAAGTGACTACGTGAATAAGTGGTACTGAAGCCTGTGGCAGGTAGAAAAATTAATTAAAATAAAAAAATTACCAGATGTTAAGTTGTCAATCTCGCCTTCATTCTTGCTGGATTGGTTCGGAGCCGATCCTTGGCTCCGACTCGGCACTTGCTAAGCTCGAGAGTCACTTTTACCAGCTCGAGGCAGCCCCATATCCCATGATGCAAGGCGGTAAATACCCAGATCTCGTTTTCCGCTTCGCTGATGAGGTCCTCCTTTTACCAGCTCTTGGTAAGTAATTTGTTATTCTGAATTTACTCACCCCATTCTATATATTGCTCACAGATTATTAGTATACTGTCACTTTTAGATAGTTTTAGAGTCTCTGACTCATAGTTTACTGTTTCCCTAGTTATTTTATTGTAGTCGGGCCTTTACTCCCCTCCATCCCTTCCTGTCAGGGTGTGTGTGTGTGAGTTTGTTTTCTCCCTTTAAAGTTTAATTTCTGAGTCTGGGACTGTGTGAGTAGAGTGTTTGTGTACTTCTCACCATGTCCAAAGAACTGAGGGTCTCAGGCTTCAAGAAGTGTGACTCGTGCTGTCAGAAAATGTCTCTGACAGACGGTCACACTTCTTGTATTTATTGCCTGGGACCTCTCCACCTGCAGGACTCCTGTGCTATTTGTCACTCTTTCAGCCAGAGAGTCCTGCAGGAAAGGAGAAATAAGCTAATCTTAAGGGGCTTACTTAAACCAGAGGGCTCCCCGACCAAGTCTGCTTTGGGTCAGCCCTCTAAGACCTCCAAGGCCAAGGCTTCTGCATCTAAGCCTTCGGCCCTGGCTACGACTCCTTTGGAGTCGAGATAGGCTCCGGCTGGAGCCGATCTTATTTTGACTAAATCTTTGGCACCGATGGCTATCGGTGCCGATACTTTAACTGACACATTGGTGTCGGCTCCGACCGGCTCCGATCACCATGTGTCTAAGGCTTCGGTATCAGCGCCGGCCGGCTCCGATACCATTATTTCCTTGCCTGTATCGGCTCCGGCCGGAGCCGATACATGTTTGACCAGGCTTGGAGCCGATAAGTTGTCGGCTCCGTCTGGAACCGTGGTTTCTTCGGCTCCGATGGTTCCGTCGAGGAAGCGGTCCAGGTCTCCCTCTTTGGAGCCTATACTTTCGGCTCCGACCTCTACTCTTCTTTCGGAGCGGAGCCATCGGAGCCGATCATCTAGGTCTTCCAGGCTCTCAGACCATGATTTGGAGAGAGTGGTAAGCAGATTGTTAAAATCACAAGCACTAGCCCAAATACTTCATAGTCCGTCTCAACAGACGACTGCTAGTCCACACCCTCTTCAAGTTCCTCCTTCGACTCTCCTCCAGAGCTCGGAGCTGGAATCTATTGGAATAGTCACTGCTACGGCTGCGGGGCAGATACCATCCCTTTCTCCTCCTTCAGCTTCTACTCTTATCTCCTCCTCGAGACCTTCCTTGGAGGGATCCAGTGGTCGGGCTTCCCTGGTCTGCTCCGAGGGGGTGAGTGGCATCGGACCCTTGTCCGACCCTGCTCTTCCTCTCGGGGCTTCGGCCTTGGTGAGCTCGGCTCCGACATCTGCCTCGGAGCCTTCCCTTTCGGTGGGCCTGGGAGCCCCTGTTTCTTTGGAGCGGGGTCTCTCGGATCTCCCTGGGAGGGGAGCCTTCGAGGTGATGAGGAGTGTGCTGGCCCCCGGGCTCAGTCAGCAGTCTATCCCCTTAGCTCCTCCCTCTATGGTGCCTGTAGATGTCTCTTCCCACTCTCTTGCTCCCGGACCGAGAGATCCATCGCTTCAGGTTTCCCCACTGGGAAGAACCCCCTCTTCCGAGGATTCTCCTGATCCATCAGGAGATCCTCCATGTAAGAGGACCTGTAAGAGGAAGCACCTAGACTCCCCTGAGTCTACAACTTCAGATACCGACTTAGATGAGTCGGAGGGGTCCCCAAGATCCCCCTCTGAGGATGTCTCTTTTTCAGACATCCTAGAACTCCTAAACAGAGGGGAAACTGGCCCTCCATTAATCCCTCCGAGGATGAGTCGGTATACCTAGAGGCTTTTGGATCTTGACCCTCCACCTCCTGGGTGTCTCCGCCTTTTGACCCTCTCATGGAGGTGATAGCTCGGAAGGCGTGGGCATCTCCTGATTCCGTGGAACCAGTTCCCAGGAGGCCTTCTAAATTTATTACAGCCCCTTCCAAGAAACAATTTCTTACAAAAGGTGTCCCTGTTGATGCCATGGTGGTGGCGGCCGCCACCAAGAAGGAACTTGCAGATCCTTCCGTACCAGTCCATCCTCCTAACAAGGATTCTAGGACCATGGACAGGTATGGTAAGCGGATGTTTTCCTCAGCGACCTTTGCCATGCGTTCGCTGAATTATTTATGTCACTTCACCAGACTTCAAAGGGACATCCTTAAAGAATTAGGTGAAGTAGTACAGGATCCTTCAGCTGCAGGGGCTCAGGAGAAGATTGCTTCTCAGCTAGGAATCCTTAACTCCATAACCAACTCCTCCATGTGGCTAATTTCTTATGCAGCAGATGGAGCGAGTAGAGCTGCAGGCACAGGAGTGGCTCTCAGACGTCAGTCCTGGATGCGGCTCTGTAATTTTGCAGACCCCTTTAAGGCGTCCTTCACAAACTCTCCCTTCGATGGGTCAACATTGTTTGGTCCTCAGGTGAAGGATACGTTGACCAGGTGTGAGCAAGACGGCAAGACTCTTTCTGCCGTAGGAGTCCATTTTTCCACCCCTTCTAGGCCTTACCCCAAAGGATAGAAGGGGGGAAAGATGTGGTTCTGAAAATCTCAGGGAGTCACGCCAGACACACTTGGTCAGTTTACCCCTAGAGGCAGAGGGGGTAATAACAATAGACGCTGCCCTAGGGGCAGAGGGGGTCTGCAGAACCAGGGCAGCAGAGAGCCTCTCTCTGACATGCCCTTCCAGCATCCCTGAGGTGTTGCCCGACTGTCCACCCTTGGAGGCAGTCGGGGGAAGATTATCGCTGTACCCAGAAGCCTGGCTTTCCCTTTCGCAAGACAAATGGGTACAGTCGATCATATCCGAGGGTTACAAGATTCCTTTCGAGGAAAGTCCCTTCCCTCACAAAAATTCCCTTCCAGACGTTCCACCCGGTCTAAGGGAAATCGCAAAATTAGAAGTATCAAAGCTTCTACAAAAAAGGGCCATTCAGCCAGTTCCAACAGACCATTCAGAGCCCGGAATCTACTCAAGGTTCTTTTTGGTTCCCAAAAAGACGGGAGATTGGAGACCAATATTGGACCTCAGCAGACTCAACAAGTCAGTGAAAAAGACAAGATTTCGGATGGTCACACTTCAATCGATTTTGCCCTTCTTAGGCAAAGACAACTGGATGTGCTCAATAGACCTTCAGGATGCGTACTATCACATAAAAATCCACAGACGCTCCAGAAGGTTTCTCCGCTTTCGGCTGGGGTCCAGTCATTTTCAATTCAGAGCCCTGCCCTTTGGTCTCACTACAGCCCCCAGAGTGTTCACCAAATGCATGGCAGTGGTCACGGCTCACCTGAGACGTCAAGGATTCCAGGTGTTTCCGTATCTCGATGACTGGCTCCCCTCAGCCACCACCAGGCATCAACTTCTCCAAGCCAGAGATTACACCCTAAATCTCTGCACTCAGTTAGGAATTTCGGTCAACTACGAAAAATCCTCCTTGTTGCCCTGCCAATCTATTACTTTTATAGGCGCAAATTTAGACACTGCTCGGATGTCAGCAAACCTAACAAGCCAGAGAATTCTAGATATCCAAAACCACATGCGGATCATCCTTGCCAGCAAAAAGGTGCAAGCCAGACTGGTCCTAAAAGTATTGGGCCTCATGGCAGCTGCCATTACTCTTCTTCCTTTGGCCCATTTTTACATGCGTCTCCTTCAATGGATGTTGTTCACACAATGGTCCTACCAACAACTTCCCATGTGTCACCAGATCCTGGTGACACAAACTTGCAAAAACCATCTATCCTGGTGGATTTCTTCTCCCCAAGTCCATCAGGGCAGACCCTTTGTTTTCCCGGCCCTGGTAGCCACAGTCACTACGGACGCCTCCCTGATCGGGTGGGGGGGTCATTATCAGGGCAGGATGGTTCATGGGACGTGGCAACCGTTCGAATACCACCTGCACATAAATGTCCTAGAGATGAGAGCAGTGCTTTTAACGTTGCAAGCCCTCAACGACTTTCTTCCCTTAGGAACGATTGCAGTTCACACGGACAACATGTCCGTAGTATTGTACATCAACAAGCAGGGCGGAACCAAGTCCTATCCCTTGTGTCGAGAGGCTCTCAGACTTTGGCAATGGGCGATCTCCTCTCATCGGTTTCTGGTAGCAACGCATATCCCTGGGAAAACCAACATTTTAGCGGACAGATTGAGCAGAGCTATACTCATGCCTCACGAGTGGTCTCTCAAGCAATCTATAGTGGAGGAGATTTTTCAGAAGTGGGGCCGCCCATGTTGCGATCTTTTTGCTACTCCCCAAAACAGCAAATGCCCAGTCTTCTTCTCTCTCTTCCCGCTTCCAGGCCATCCCCCCAGAGACGCTCTTACCCAAGATTGGCCCCAGGGACTTCTTTATGCCTTTCCTCCTTTTCCATTGATACCACAGGTACTCCAGAAAGCTACCGTTTTGAGAGCCAAAATGATTCTCATTGCCCCGTATTGGCCTCAACAAATTTGGTTTCCGTTCCTTCATCGTCATCTTTTGGTGCAGCCAATACACCAATCGGGTCAGCTGCATCGGTCCATCCCTTCTCTCAACCTCACAGCTTGGTTGCTCCACTTCCTTCCTTAGCCAGGCTTCCTATGATCTCTAACCCCGTTAGAGATATCATAGTAGCTTCCCTTAAATCCTCTACTAGAAGGATTTACTCTAGCAAGTGGAAACGTTTCTCCCTTTGGGCGAAATCGAGGAATATAGATCCCTTTACTGCCCCTGTTCATGCAGTTTTGGATTTTCTAGTGGAAATCTTTCACTCGGGTTCTTCATCTTCCACGGTCAAAGTTCAGTTGGCTGCAATCTCGAACTTTCATGTCGGATTTTCAGATCACAACATTATGTCCCACAAGCTTTGTAAAGCTTTTCTGAAAGGAGTTTTTCTCCTGAGACCTCCTGTCAGGAGTCCTCCTCCACAATGGGACCTAAATCTAGTGCTGACATCCTTAATTCTTCCTCCTTTCGAGCCAGCTGCTTCATGTTCACTAAAGTTTCTTTCATGGAAGACACTCTTCCTTGTCGCTATTACCTCGGCTAGGAGAGTGTCAGAATTTCATGCCCTCTCTGTTCGTCCCCCATATTTGGTCTTCCACAAGGACAGAGTATCCTTGAGAAGTAATCCATCCTTTTTGTCCAAGGTTGCTTCAAAAACAAATTTAAACCAATCCATTGATCTCCCTGTATTTTTTCCTAATTATTCCAACAGATCAGAACAAAAATTGCATTATCTAGATGTTCACCGACAACTCAGATATTATTTGGACAGAACAAAGTAATTCAGGAAGTCTGATCAGCTTTTTCTTTCTTTTGCTGAAAACAAGAAAGGCCACCCTGTTTCCAAAGTGACCTTATCTAGATGGCTATCTTCCACCATTTCTGACATTTATCAACTTAGGGGCAAACAACTGTGCTCAAAACCAAAGGCACATTCCACTAGAGGCCTAGCCACTTCTACAGCTTTTCAGGCTAGGCTACCCTTAGATACTATTTGTGCAGCAGCCACTTGGGCCACTCCTCATACCTTTGTTTCTCATTACAAATTGGATTTGGCCTCCAGGAGTAGGGCCAGTTTTGGTTCCACGGTTCTCAAGAGTCTGTTCCATTGAACCACCCAGGATAGAGGTGCTAGGGACGCGGTCCCATCCAGCAAGAATGAAGGCGAGATTGACAACTTAACATTTAGAAGTTATGTACCTACCATAACGTTCCATGTTAGTTGTCTTCTCTCGCCTTCTTTCTTGCGACCCTCCCTCCTGTCCCCCTTGCCTGGACAGACCTTGATCTCCCTTGTTTCCGGAAGATTTTTGGGCACCAGTTAGTTCTAGTTTTAATTATCTGGTTTCCCCTTACAGCCCTTTAGGCTAGTTGCTCTTCTTTCCTTAGTGGAAAGTTTTTATGCTAGGCAGTTGTCCCTCTAGGTACCAAACGAGATCTGGGTATTTACCACCTTGCATCATGGGATATGGGGCTGCCTCGAGCTGGTAAAAGTGACTCTCGAGCTTAGCAAGTGACGAGTCGGAGCCTAGGATCGTCTCCGAACCCATCCAGCAAGAAAGAAGGCGAGAGAAGACAACTAACATGGAACGTTATGGTAGGTACATAACTTCTAATTTGCAAAGAGGCTTTTTCTCCTGCAACTACAATACATACAGTAGCTCTAATTAAACCTGATCGTGATAGACTTCCTGCTCATGTAACAGCTGTAAACAGTGACTTTTCTATAAAATTTCTGAAATCTATTACTGTACTTGTGTTTTTTTTTTTTTTTTTTGGTGAAATTGTACTGTGTGATCCAGCATTAATACATGTAACTCATAACTTTGCTTAGAAGCATACTTAAATGCATTAACTAACCTCGGTCCCGAGGCTATGTATTTAACAGAGTTGACTGTATTTATCTACCTCTATTTTTAGCTAATTAGGGGCTACATTTTTTGTAAATGTATGTCCTGCTTGTATAATGTCTGAATTTTATTACTAAAATACATATTTTAAGATGGGGCTGAACTTGTTTTTGCAGTGTTTTTACAGTGTAGTGCTTATGTTCAATTCATAACAACCTACCCGCCATTTTTCTTTTTGTTTTGTTTTTTTGTTTGTTTTCTTCAGTGTTGTTCACTTAGTAAAATGAGTGCTGACAGGAAATTGAGTGCTGCTTGTGCTTTTACTTTATGAAAGGACTGGGACAAGAAGTCTGAATGTAAATGTGCTGCTTCTGTATACTAGGTGACAACTTACTTTTCAACTGACTCACTTCAGCAACATTTACTGCTCTTGACTTCTCTTCCTTGGCTACAGCATGGATGCTTACTCCAGTCCTGCCATTTCCACTCCTGCTGTTCTTAGAAAGAAAAAAAAAACACTTACCAAGGAGTACTTGCTATTGCCGCTAGCTCAGCCTATGTCTCACCAGTAGTGAGTGAACCTACAGAGATCATTGGTTGATGATCTTCATTATAGTCACTACTGTAGTAGCTACATGATTTATATCTTGCATAAGATATAACAGCCAGCCATGTTGTGTTTGTTCAGAAATTCCTGTTATAAAAAAACAGAAAACTAAATATATGTCTTCTACTGTATCATTTATTTGGACAGCAGTAATTTATTAAATTTAACTCAGGGTCTACTGCAGGCTCTTGACCCTTCACTCAGACAGACAATTAGACAATAAAAATAAATAAATAAATGCAGCTATATTCAGGTGAAAAGTGGCAAAAGTAAGATGGAGTAGGATAAGATTCTTGTAAGGTACATAGTGCTTAACATACAATGTAATAAAACAGATGTAAAACTTTTGTCTAGCAATGGATTTTAGGATGAAAACAATCAATGTATGAATAACCTCAATGATAGACCTACTGTACAGTGTGTTTGTATGTTATGCCACAATGAATTAGTGCTGAAAAGAAAACATTTGGAAAAATTTGCACATCTGTGAAAATGAAGCTGAAGTAAAGTGATCATTCCATAGCAGACAACTATTAACTAGAGTATGATAGAGTGTGTGTTATACTGAAGTGTCCAACAGCTTTTAAATTTGATAATTCCACAGAGGAGCACTTCGTTTTGGCTTCTGCCCAAACCTTTTGTCCATCTCTGCTTTTGCCTCATAGGTTTGCCCTATTCCTCGTAAAAGATTTGAATTTCTGGTAACTCACTGCAAATTGTAGGCAGTCAATAATGCCAACATTTCATGCTTCCTATTGTTCAGGAAGTGCATGTTTGCAAAACCTGTTATATTAACGTGTTAAGTGAATTAGAGACATATTTAAAAACTGTCCCTGATTTGATCCTTTGTATTCCCATTATTTTTGGATTGGTCCAGAATTCTTAATCAAAGAAGTTCAGAGGTATGCTGCTGTCTGTTAAGTGGTGCTAATTGTTTTTACCAACTTTCAAAGCTGGTAAAACACTTTGCATTTCACGGTTTCTCTTTCTTTCTTTCTTTCTTTCTTTCTTTCTTTCTTTCTTTCTTTCTTTCTTTCTTTCTTTCTTTCTTCTGTAACTGGTATTCTGGACAAATCCAGAATGTATGTGATTCACTCATCAGTAGTTTCCTCCCTAAAAGTGATCAGTCAATCCATTGGTAGAGAATGGTTTATTAGGATACCTTTCAACTGTCCTGATTGTTGCAGAATGCTTAGATTTTTGGCTCATATTTTTAGTCTGTTCCTCATAAAAATTTGTGGTTTTCTGGCAAATCGCTAGGATGATCTGAGGACCAAAGTCACTAAATAATGACAAACATTTGAATTCTGGACTTCATATCCTTCAGAAAATGTATGTTAAAACAAACCCTGTTACTCTAGCAACTTTTTTAAGTTTATAAGAGCAATATTTAAAATAAGTCCCTATTTTTGGGCCTTTGTCCCCCCATTTTATCAGTCTTTGTCCACATTTCTTGCACTAAGAGGTTGAGAGGTATGTTTAGTTATGCAACTGCTTTATTACACTGTTTGCCAAGCACTGTACACCTTACAACTTATCCTGTTCCTTCTCACTTTTGTTACATTCCACTTGAATATATCTGTGTTTAGTTATTGGTTTGTTGTCCAAGAACTGATTGTGCTACATTCTAGTTACTTTATAATAAAATCTGCTGCAGCTTGCAGAAAACATGCAACCCCATTATGGAGCTGTCTCTCCCTGCCTCCAATACATCACCAGAATGTGGAGCCGAATGACATAGAATCAGAAAGTAATTGGACAGTTGTTTGGCATACAGTCAGCAGAAACACAAGTTTATTAAACGTAATAAATATAGGTCCAATGAAGTAACCGAAGCAGAAACTATACATTTTAAAATAAGAAAGTCCACTTTACAAGTTCAGGGCAGAATTGTAACAAAAAGAAGTCATACAAAAGTTGCACTTTATCTTTAAGGCTGTTTCTTCTAAGAGAAAAAGGAATTCTTCTTTCCTTGCAGAGGTTCAAGAGATTGAACCTTTGGAGGATGTGAAGGGACAGATGCAGTTTTTTCTCTCCAAGGATCGATCTCTCTCAGGTTACGAGTAGAGTATAAATCCGGTAGTCCCTGTTAAAGATTCTGTTTCTTTTAGACTATTTCCAGGATGATTTTTTTTTCAGTGGGACAACAGTGACATTTCTCAATTCCCCAGAAAGTATTATGATTTGTTAAAACTGAAATTTCCAGAACCTTCACTTATTCTTCCAGTTCTCCGTCTGTGTGTCTTGGAGGATATTTTTGTCACAGCCTGCAGTTTCCCTGATAGTGATCCTGCTTCCTCTAAAAAGCAAATGGATTATAAGTTCCAAAGTATTTTAAGTTTTTATACACTAATTCTAGTCCTGACCAGAAGATATTACTTTAGTAAATCCAGCTGCTGCTAAACATTTTATTAATACTAATGCATCTTCTTCTGACTTGGATGGGAAATGGGAACACTTTTATCAAGTTTGTGAAAAGGTATATGCTTCTGCAACTTTATTTTTTTAGAATTCTCAATTGTCAGGCTCTTATATTGATTGGTTTGTTCTAATTGTGAATGTATGAGGAATGTTTCTGGTGTAAGTTTCTTGTTGTGAGGAGAAATTTGATTTGTGTAGTTTGGTTCCATCTACTTCCCAAGTCACTACTCATTGTTTAAATTGTGCCTATGTCTCTGGTTGCTGCCACTGGAACTATTTGGAGGAGGTTTGCCTGACTGCATTCTTAGATCCTCCCAGAGGATGTAAAGAATGAGATTTTAGACCATAATGCAATTACTTTTGATTTAGATTTAAATACAAAATAAAGAATAACTGTAATTAGAATTCCTTCATACATAACAAACTTACAGGATTTTAAAGAATTTTATGTTAAAGAGATACAGACATTTTCAGACATAAATCTTACTGAAGAAGCATCAGAGATATATATTAAGGACTCTTTGAAGTCATATTTATATGGTAAGGCATTAACATGGATTAAAAACAAGAAAAGGCAATGGGACAAATATTTACTGGAATTCCAAGCAAGAATTGACACATTAAAACTAGACATTCAACAGGGAAAGATGAATTTAGTAAGTGAATTAGATGACATGAATACAATATATTTAGAGACACTACATCATAAGACAAGTATACATTTAGAGATGATCAAACTAGGTTCTTATTCAATGAAGTTGGAAAAGATTAGCAAATGGAACTAAAAAGATCATAAAAGCTAATCAAATAAAGGTTTGTAAATGTACATTCCAGATACAAGAAAGTATCAGACTTAGAAGGGATATTAGAAGCATTTAAATTATACTTTCATAAAATTAATACCCAAAAGGAAATAATAGTACCTCAAACCACATTAAAGTCTTTCTTTAGAAAATATATTAAAATGAAACTAACAGATGATCATATAAAATTAATAGGCAAGCAAATAACCACGACTGAACTTAAGTCACAATTTAAAAATTTAAATCCAAACAAAGCAACTGACAATAGATCGTATTATCCCAGAAAGTTTCAAATTATTAACCAGAGAATTTCTGACATTACTATTAAAAGTGTTTACATTAGTAAAGGAAAGCAAAAGTATTCCTCCTTCTTGGAAATATACAATAATATCACCTATTTTTCAGCCAGATAAAAATACAAAGGAATGTTCATCTTACAGACCTATATCTGTACTAAATGTTGATTATAAAATGTTTATGGCAATGTATGCAGTTAGGATCAAAAAGCTACTTCCATTATTAATAGATGAAGATCAAACTGGCTTTTTAAAAGACAGAAATACATATGATAATATTTAATTGATTACATTAATCATACAAAAAATAACCTGAATATAGTCAGTTTAGAAATAAATAGTGCATTTGATTTTGTCCAGTGGGATTATCTGTAGTCAGTTCTAGAAGAATATGGATTTTCTCAAAAATTCACACAATTAAATCACTTTATAGTAAATCCTTAGCATATATAAATATTGAATCATGTTTTTCTAAGTCTTTAGAAATTACTAAAGGACAAAACAGGGATGCTCCTTGTCTCCATTATTATTTGCTTAATAATCAAACCATTTGCAAATTATATTTGAATGGGTAAGAATATTAAGGGTGTGCAAATTTAGAATAGTCTGTAAATGAAGGTATAGTTATTTGCAGATGATATTTTGTTAACCTTAATACAACACGAAGTCTCTGAAATGAACTGAACAGCCGTAAAATTACAAAATAAAAAAGAATGACTTAAAATCAAACTTTTAATCCTTTTAAATAACAAAACATATAAAAACAAAACTGGTAAGTGCTTTCATTCCCTTCTTGGAACTTCATCAGACCTGCTGGCAGATAAAGCTTAATGCATGTGTTTACTCAGGTTTAAATGATAGGGAAAACTTTTAAAAAGTCCTAAGAAGGAAAGAGTTAATGCATGTTTTATTGGCCATTTTGTGCTATTTCTATCCCTTTCATCTTTCTGTTTAAAAACCCATGTTTGTGCAGTTTTTGTGTTTGTATTATATCAGCAGGATCCTACCTGGGTGTCCTGCAGAATTCTACAGCAGCAGAGAGAGAAAAGGGAGACTTTGAGTGGATTAAGTACCTCTGTTTTGCTTTTTATTGCTTATTTTCACTAGCCACACTATTCCGAGTGTTTTTTATTAACTTTGCAACTTATTTGTATGTTTTTTTACTTCTGATACTGTTTGCACTTTAACTGATCGTTTTTACATGTTTTTCAACTGTTGAACTGTTGAGGGCTACACACTAAAGGGTGATAGCCATTTTCTGCTTTAAAAGTGTTTGTTTTACTGTATCTGTTTTAATTTTTGAAAACAAAACAAAAAATCCTATCTCACTACTCGTTTCCCACCTTTCTATAACCAGTAGAGTCCGTTTTTTTGATTTTGCTGAATTCTGGGCTGTTTTCTAGTTTTTGTGTTGCCCAAACCTTACTAAGATAGAAGGAAGCTTCTCTGTTCATCACTGAGAGAGTGTAGAGCTTTGAGCAGCCTATCTGTCACCGGAGGTTTCAGCTCAGAATCTGTAGTTTTATTTGCCATGTTGGGCTATTTCTATCCCTTTCATCTTTCTGTTTAAAAACCCGTGTTTGTGAGGTTTTTGCGCTTGTTTTACCACAGCAAGATCCAGCCTTTGTGTCCTGCAGAGTTATTCAGCAGCAGAGAGAGAAAAGGGAGACTTTGAGTGAATTAAGTACCTCTGTTTTACTTTTTATTGCTTATTTTCACTAGCCACACTATTCTGAGTGTTTTTTATTAACTTTGCAACTTATTTGTATGTTTTTTTACTTCTGATACTGTTTGCACTTTAAATGATTGTTTTTAAGTGTTTTTCAACTGATGAACTGTTGAGGGCTACACACTCAGATGCAATAGCCATTTTTCTGCTTTAAAAGTGTTTGTTTACTGTATCTTTTTTTAATTTTTGAAAAAAAAAAAACGAAAGAAATCCTATCTCTTTACTGGTTTCCTTCCTTTCTATAACCAGTAGAGTCCATTTTTCAGATTTAGCTGAATTCTGGGCTGTTTTGTAGTTTCTGTGTTGCCCAGACCTTACTAAGATAGAAGGAAGTTTCTCTGTTCATCAGTGAGAGTGGTGAGCGTTGAGCAGCCTATCTGTCACTGGAGGAGTGGTTTCAGCTCAGAATCTGTAGTTTTATTGATCATTTTGGGCTATTTCAATCCCTTTCATCTTTCTGTTTAAAAACCCGTGTTGCCAGTTTTGCACAGCACCATTTAACTAGGGTTAAACTATTCCCAGTGCCAGAAAGTCTGCTCTTCTAACTTTCCCTTAGAACTAGCCAGTTTTAGCACTCAAAACTGTTTCCTTGTGCTCAGCACTTGTTCAAAACTCATTGCAAGCACTAAACAATCTACAAATTACTGCAGCACTCAACTTTCCTCACTTGTTAGGAGGAAAACAGGTTTTAGTACTTAAATTAATAAGCACCTATCCAGGCATGTCTAGGGGTCAGCTCCCAGTATTTTCCCCTGTCCACCTGATGAATCTGGGCATCTTGGGGCAATGTAGCAATTGCCTCATGTACATAGGCACCGGAAGCTGTTAAAGATTGGGGGCTGGAGGGTGACAGGGGCACTTGGTGAACTAAAAAGGGTAATTTTTTTTATAACTATTTGCTACCATAACATAGGTTCATTTGGAGGACATTTTAAGCTTAGCCAATTCCCTTTTGATGCTTGAATTAACATTTTCTGATTGGTCTTAGCTGTCCCCGTGGCTGATAATTGTATATTAGCCCTAGTGAGAACAACTGTGATCATACAGTAGATAATTTGAGGGGGCCATGTAAGGGATGCAGCATTTAGGAACTGCCTCTATCCATTAGTGACATGAGGGGAAATCCTGGAGTACATTTTATATTACCCATCCTTAGATCCAAGTTGCATTTGAATATGGATGGATGAGCTTTGCTTTATTTTTATGGATAGTCTGTTCCAGAACAGTGGTAGCCTCTGTGATATATATCCATCTCTCCACAACATTCAGTTTAGATACCTGGACTGAATATTTCTGATGCCATTTGACTTACTGATGTTACGTAGGTCCATCTGTATTATGTTGGAGGATGCTTTGTATGCCAGACATGTCACCTCTAAACACTCTGTAGGATACTGAGTATAATAATAAATCTTTGAGGTGGTCCATGCAAGACCTATAGTTTAGGACTTGTATCCTTTTAGTAAGGTTATCTCAGAAGATATTCCAATTGTTGCATGGGGCTGGACAAATACATGCCAAAGTGGGCATTATACAAAATGATTGACATAATGAGAGCTTTGTAAAGGGGACAACAACATCCCTAGATCTAGTCACAATCAATTTGTTTATAAGTTGTGCAATATAAAAAGGCTTTCTTATGACTCTGGGCACATGTTGGTCAAACGTTAGGTCACTGTACACACAAGTTCCCAAATGCCAAACAATTGGATTAGTTCTCAGAGGGCATTGTCATGATTTTGACCCCAGTTATTATTTGGGACAAGCCTTCCTGCATGATGGATATGTCATTTGGAGATGCAATAACTTCTCCTAGCTTGCAGTCATCTCAAACTTAGCTGGCCAAAGCTCTTTGATATTTCCTTTTACTTTTGAGATGTATATGCCAAACAGAAAGTTTCAGCACCAAACCCTGGGGGACTCCATTGGTGACTGGTCTCTTCCCATGTTTTGATCTCCTGCATCCTGTGAGCCAAGTTGGCAATGCAGCTGGTGATGCAAGTGTTTGCTCCTACATTATTCATCTTTTGTACTACACCTGAGTAGGGGATTGTGCCAAAAGGCTTGGCCAGGTCAAGGTAATGTGGTGTGAACTGTTTTACCTTCATCCATTGCTTTGGTAACAAGAGTAAAGCTTAAAATTTGCCCATGATTTTGAGCCTTTCACACTTTCCTCTGGGCTGTTTTCAAGCACATTTTTAGGACCATGCAAACATGTATGCATTCCTTGATTCACCTTCCTGATTGTATTAAATTATATTCCTTGTATAATACAGCACATTTGTTAGACTTAAGTTAGAGTGCATTTTAAATTTATTGTTTAAACATTTTTCCAGTAGGCAATGAAACAAAAATGCATTAACGAATAATGACAAAACTGCCCTATTCAGAACATTTCCATCATAAAGGTCTACTTCCACACACAACTGCATTTTAAATTTATTGTTTGAACATTTTTCCAGTAGGCAGTGAAGCAAAATGCATGCACTAGTAATGACAAACTGCCCTATTCAGAACATTTCCATGATAACAGTCTACTTCTACACACAATATATAAATACAGAATCACAGTAGTGTAAGATGTTGCACAGCTTCTTGAACTTATTTTCAATTGTGGGGGGGGGGGGCAAAAGGCCAAAATCCAGGGACACATTTTAAACATTGCTTGTATAATTTTGGAAAGTTGCTTGCATAAAATGTTATGTTACAACCATGCATTTCACTGCCAAATCTTGAACTCATAACCCTGTGCCCTACAGTCAGAGCAACATACCACTAAGCTAAACCAGCAGTTTCTTGAAAGACAAGAAGACAAACTTAAATAGCCATCATATCATTTAGTGAATTCATTTCTCACTTCTCACCATAGCTCTCAACCTCTTAGCACAACAATACAGAACAAAGCCAGTAATGGGGGAATACAGCCCCAAAATAGGGACACATTTCAAATACTGATTTTATAACCTTAGAAAATTGCTCGAATAAAAGGTTTTGTTTTACCACTCCTGAAAACCAGAGGAACAGAACATAAATGTGAGGCATACATTCACAAGTGATGGTGGCTAGGGACTTTAGCCTCTTTTTACCTGTAACCCTCAAAATGCAGGACACTGTTTCAGTACAATAAAGGCTGTCTTTAAGCATTTACCAGGACTCGAAATATCCAAACCAATCCAAAAGTCGTCAAACCAAGGTATATTTATTACAAAAAGCCCAAAGGTTAAAAACAGAGCAAAAACATGAGATGGTTTGGCAATTGAGACTTGATGCATGTTGTGGCAGAGGCCTCAATGACCATATTTCCATCACCCCTGCATTAAAACTCCTTGCATCTGACCCAAAGAAACATGGGTGAAATAACAATAATAACAACAACAATAATAACAATTATAATAATATTAATACAACAACAATTAACATTTAGAAACAATTATTGTAATATTTTTTATATATGTTTTTTATATATATTTTCATCAGTAGGTACTAGTTTATTAGTTATTGTATATATACACCAATATTTTACTCAACATTATTTTATTCAACATCATTTTAATAAGTATTTATTAATATTTATACATATATATATATAATTATTTATATTCACTATATATATTTATTATATATATTTATTATATATATTTATTTATTAAATTTATTGTACTTAATATATGTTTCTTATGCTGGTAAAATATGTATTTTTATATTCTTACACTCCTATAGTTCCTATCAGATCAATTCTTGTGTCAATGCATTAACATACTGGCAACATTATTTATATTATTTATATTATTGTTGTGTTCACACACATAGGTTTGGCCAGTACATGGTTACATCATTACTATATTATTACATTATATTTATTATTAATATTTTAATTACTATGTTTTTACCTGGTATTACCTTTGATATTTGATTAATTATTTATAAATACAACAATAAAAAATTGAGATAAGAAATGAGAAATAAGGTGATTGTCATGTATGCCTTTTGTATATTCAAGTCTTATGGGTTATGTATGTGGACGTTCTGTCTTTAAATTTATACCTTCAATCTAGGAGGTAATTAAATGCCAGCCAATTACACAGCCTAATAAGTTTTTGAAAGTTGTATAAAACTATGGAATTTTGAGGATACACTGATTCTGAAGAAGTCTCCTGAACAGGAGATGAAAGCGCTAAATCAGTGAACTATATATATGTTTCATTTTTTGTTTTGCTCTGTTTTTAGCCTTTGGGCTTTTTGTAATAAATATACCTTGGTTTGACGACTTTTGGATTGGTTTGGATATTTCGAGTCCTGGTATATGCTTAAAGACAGCCTTTATTGTACCGAAACAGTGTCCTGCATTTTGAGGGTTACGTTTTTTTTTTTTTTTGTGTACTCTTTTTACCTGTACCCAAGGTACAGGGTTTGAGCCTGAATACCTCTAGCCAACTGATGTATCCTGTTGGGGGAATTTTCACACACATAAACACACACACACACACACACACACACACACACACACACACACACACACACACACACACACACACCTACCTTACTCACTCTGAAAGTGTCCAGACTTCGTCCTCCCAGCAGTTATAACCGTCCATTTCCAGAGTCCTTGCAGCAGCTAAGCTAAATCCTCCCAGCAGATAAGCAGCAGCTAATGCTCGCAAACCCGGAAATAAAACCATCTGTTTCTGTTCCTGCTTGCAAACCTGGAAATATTTGCGATGATGTCAGCATATTATTTGGGACAGTTGGTTGGATGATCTGCAAAAGTGGGGGGGCCCCCCTCCCCCCTCGCTCTATGGTTCTGGCGCCCATGCTCATGCACATCGACAAGCCTCTCCTCCTACCACCCAACACTATAACCTTTGAGAGATGCACTTGTATAGTAAAACTGGAAGCCAATCTCTCTCCAGCCAAGACTGTACTAGACAGTCAAGAGGAGAAGGTAAACACCTGCACCACACCACACTCAACACATAGTCAATCAAAATCTACACCACCTATCCCCACACATAGTAACAAAAAACACACACCTACATTCACGGAGGCTCTCAATAAAAATCTGCCCAAACAACAGAGACTTCCAAAGCTGAAACACAAGCAACCACCACCTCCAGCACTACCCAAATGACACATAGCCCACAAAATCAGGGTGTCACTCAACCTCAGCCCGTAAGGCAAAACAACGCACCCAACACACTAGTCATAGGTGACTCGACAGTCAGGCACACTGATGTCTCAATCACCAGGCTAAACAAGGAGAAAGTTATTTTCAGCTGCCTGTCGGGTACCAAGGTCCGCCACATAACGCAAGCACTCAGGTCATTCCACAACAAGTACAGATATGACTCTGTCATTGTCCATGTTGGTGTGAATGACCTGAAATGTACCTCCCTGGACTACATGCAAAGAGACATGGAGGAGCTCTCGGATCATGTAGCCCAGGCAGATATGACCCTAGCCCTGAGTAGCATCCTGCCATCACCCAGAATTATACCACAATACAAGGAGAAAATGATTGACTTCAAAAATTGTCTAAGCTTCTGGTGTCATTCTTAGGGGATCCAGTGTCTGTCTGACTGGGATGACATGATCGACAGACCATGATGCTTTGCCAGAGATGGCCTGCACCTGTCACCCCTGGGATTCCGGATATTGGCTAAGGCTCTTGCCACCCCTATAGTGGCTTTTTAGGCAAGGTTCAAACGACAATATCATCACCGTAGCAGGTATAAGCAAGCAAAATCTGAGGGTAATGCTACTCAGTGCTAGAAGTCTAAACCTCAAAATGCACTCGCTCGAGGCACTCCTTAAAATGGAGAACATTGGCATCTGTGCAATGACGGAGACTTGGTTCAAGGCTCCAGAGAGCACCCCTGCATTACCAGGCTATAACTCATACCACACCTTTCGGCCACCTAACCTGGACTTGAAACACTAAAGGAGGTGACGTGTCCATATCCATTAAGGATATCCACACCTCCAGGCTAGTTGCTCAACATAATGCATCTGAAATTATCCAAGTGCAGCTAACACTGGGCAAGACTGCAGTCCAGGTTGTAACTTGTTACAGATCCCCTGTCATGCCCCAGGATGCCCACTCCACGTTTCTTGATGTACTGGATAATGTTAAGGTACAGCCCAATACCCTAATAATGGGTGATTTCAACTACCCCACCATCAACTGAGAAAACTACTCATGTACTAACTCATTTGGTCAACGCTTTCTGGAATTCATAAATTCCAACGCTCTGGATCAGCTCATCCATACCCTCACCAGGGGTAGCAATATCCTGGACCTGGTCATTACCAGTATGGGCAAACGATGTTCCATGCCAGAGGTCAACTCCTTGCTGGTCAGATCCGACAACAAGCTAATCACTCTAGACATCAATATCCCAACCCCACCCTCCGTTAAGAAAACCACCATAAAAACTTTCTCCAAAGCCAACTTCATGCTTCTTAAGACAGAAGTGGCAAGCTTCATGACACCCATACAGACAGAAAATAGAGGTAAGACTGCTGAATCCCCTACAAATTCACTGTATAAGCACATACACGAGTGCATGGATTGTGCCATCCCCAACAGAACCAAGATGCTATCCTCAAAAAAAAGGAAGCCAATCTGGTGGTCCCCTGCCATAAACAAACCCTACAACAGAAGGAAGAGGCTGTTGCAAAAAAGAGTAAAATCCCCTGATTGCAGGAACTCCCTGGTCAGTCTCAGTAAGAAGCTGAGATCCCTCATAAAATCCTCCAAAGCTAGTTAGGAAAATAAAATCACCACTGATTCTAAAGACAACTACAAAGCATTCTACAGCTATGTCAGGTATCTCAGTGGCGACACTCAGATCTGCTGTGAGCTACAGCACAATGGCACTAAATGTACAGAACCAACTGATATTGCCAACATCCTGGCAGATAGGTTCAGTGCAAACTTTACCCCCCTCACTCCTCAAAGGGCCCATCACTATACCGGAAGAATGCAAAGCCCCTGTAATCATAGCTGCACAAGTAAAGACCGCACTTTCCAAAGCCAAGAACACAGCATCCATGGGACCTGACAACATCCCAGGCTGCATTCTGCATGATCTACAGAACGAACTGGCACCCCACCTAAGTACTATGTGCAGTCATAGCCTCACTTCAGGCTTTGTGCCTACAGAATGTCGCACAGCAACGGTTATCCCACTCCACAATGGGGGTGTCACCACAGACCCCGGAAACTAGCACCCCATTAGCCTGATGAGCCTGGTCTGTAGGGCCATGGAATGTATCATCTTGGAGCTTATAAACAAGGACATAGTTAACCTCTAAACTCTGGATCCCACTCAGTTTGGGTTTGTAAAAGGTAGGTCATGTCTCCTAAACCTAACTGACTTTTTTGAAGCAGTCACCAGAGTCATGGACGAGGGTAAGGTGGTGCAGACAGCCTATCTTGACCTCACCAAGGTTTTCGACACCATCCCCTACTCTGGAATTATAGATAAACTCACTAGACTGGGCATAAATCCCTATGTCACAAGATGGGTGGCCAAATGGCTCACTGACAGAACCCACACAGTGAAAGTAGCCAACTCCAAATCCAACTTCAGACCAGTGACAAGTGGAGTACCACAGGGGTCAGTCCTGGGTCCCCTCCTCTTTGGCATCTACTTCTCAGAAGTCCAGGCTAATACAGCAGGTCTTTGGCTAATGAAGGTCACAGATGACTGCAAACTAGGTGCCATAATAGAATCGCCTAATGATGTGGGCATTCTACAAAGGAGCCTCACTGAGACTGATGCTTGGTGTCAAAGTCTTGGCCTCAAGCTCAATGCCAAGAAGTGCACTGTCATCCCTTTTGGGAAAAACACTGTACCCATGAACTACGACATAGGCAGTAGGCTACTAAACACTGAAAGTGTAATAAGAGACCATGGGACACAGGTGGACAGTAGTCTCTCCTTTAATAATCACATTGCCAAGTAGTTAGGAAATCCTTCTACATGGCACACCTCATCACAAAGTGGTTCACCTCCAGGAAAAAAAAGAGGTCATTGTTCCTCTCTACTCATCCCTCATCAGACCCATTATAGAGTACAACGCCCCATTTGGCATGTATCTCGCAAGACGTCTACAACACCTAGAAGGGCCACAGATGCCATAAGCAGACCGTCTCAAAAAACTTCAGCTCTAATCCGTCGCTTATCGCCTACTCGGAGGCAATCTCTGCCTAACATACAAAGCCATGTCAAACACAGATCTGTTGGACATGCTACACTTAAAGAAACCCCAATCCATCTGAGCCACATTCTCCAGGGACCTAACCCTTACCACCACAAAAAGCAGAACATGCTGGAGAGATCGATTCCTGTCCCAGAGCCTTCCCAGGCTCTGGAACAGACTACCCATTCATGTCAAGCAAAGCTCCTCATTAGCCCTCTTTAAGAAATATCTCAACAATTGGATGGGAAATAGTAAACTCACCCTGGGGATCACTTCTGTGGCACTGCTAGACAGGTGCGCAGGAAAATAACTTTCTTGCGTGGTGAAAGCCAGGGATCTTTTTTGGCTAGGCTATATAGGCCCCAGGGCCAATAGCATAGTACCTACCTATGAATAGCTAAGGACTGGAACTCTCTTCCTCAACACATCCAAACTAACCCAAACCTGTCCTGTTTTAAAAAAGACTTCAAGGAGCATCTCAGTAGTCAATGGCTCTGCAACTGGCTAATTCCTCCTCCTTTTTCTACTTCACTAACACCTTTTTATTATAACCTTTAAATAATTCTTCATAAACAAGGGGCTTATCACCTCACTCTGACAAACAATCCAGCTCACATATTGACACTGTCTGAATGGTCTTTGTATGTTTTTGCACACTAACTATACATATTGTTATTATTTAACTTGTTTAAGTGTACTCTTATTCTTTCATTCCATTACTTGTGCTGTTCATATGACTTTGTTAAAAGGCATTGTTTATTTATGTACATAACTAATAGCCGTTATTTTATTTTTCACTGTACTGGAGGTTTTCTCCCCGGGTCTCCACTGAAAACAGGCTACTAGCCCAGTCGGACACTACCCAGTTAACAAATGTAAATAAATAAATAAAAAAATAAATAAATAAGAAAGACATAGATAAGGGTTTTTCTAAATATGTAGCTGCTGACAATAAGATAAAATATGTAGGAGTTACATTAACAGATGAACTAGATAAGCCAGTAACAATAAACTACTCTAGTACTCTAAATAACATTAAAACACTCATTCAAAAATGGAATAAATACTTTTTTTTTTTTTTTTACAATGGAGGACAGAAACTATATAATTAAAATGATTATATTTCCAAAAATATTATACTTGATACAAGCTTTTTTCTATACCTCCTCATAACGCATACATAAAGCAATTTAACAAACTAATGCTAAACTTCTTATGATATTCCAATGAACCCAGAATAGCTCTGACTCCTCACTTAAATGACTGGGAAACAGGAGGAATTAGTCTTCCAGATGTAGAACTATATGCACTGTCATGTAGTATAAAAACAATATATTTATGGGTAAATAATGCTTATTCTGCCAGATGGAAACACATACATGAAAAGATATGGCTAAAAATCAGGTCTTCTATTACCATCAAAATATATTAAGTTGGCTTCAAATGACCTTCTTTGGATGATGAGAGCACATTTTGCAGAAAACAAACAGCACATTAAGTTTATTAAACATATTAAAAGGATATAAAACCCGTATGAATAGAAATCCCAACATAAAAGCCTGGTCATTCTTGCTATATCCCATTGCATGCACGCAAAATAACATAAAACCTTTTGATATAGATATAATCAAGACTCTCAGAAAGCATGAACTGACTTATTGGCATCAGTTACTAGACTCTAGAAAAGTTTTAGCAATGGAACAAACAAGGAATACATTTGATTTATGTATCTATGGCTAAGCATACAGGACATAAGACAGTACATTTTAAACAAAACGGAGACAATGCAATTATCAATCAGACAAAATATACCAAAACTCATAGAGCACTTATTTTTTTTTTTTTTCAATAACATAAGCTGTTCACATAAAAGGTTGTTTATCAAACATCTATAAAGTAATTAAGAAAATAAATGAATGTGGGACTTTTAAACAATAAATAATCAAATGCCAAATGACAGTGACAAGAGAGTAATATTTCTCTCCACAAAGCAAACATCTCTTTCATTGCAATGGAAATTGTTCACATAGAAATTTATTCATAGGTCCTTTATAACACCACATAAAATGGAAATAATGTTTAAACAAAATATAGGGTGTTGCAGATGTAAAAGGAATTTGAGAGCATATTGGAGGCATATGTTTTATGATTGTCATTTACTTAAACCATTTTGGGATAAAGTTATTTTTTTCTTGCAAATAGTCTTTAATGATAATTTTCATTTGTCTAAATCTTTGATCCTGTTTAATGCTCCCATACTCCAATGTGCTGCTAGAACAAAGTTTTCACTGTTATGGACACTACTGGCTATATCACGCAAAACCATTACTACAAATTGGAAAAGCAAGACGTCACCCACATTTAAGTATTACAGTGAGACGTCACCCACATTTAAGGAATACAGAAACCTTGTTTTGAATGTATCATGAATGGAAATGAGAACCATTAGAATTAGAACAGAAAGAATCACATCTTATTTCAACTCATGGAAGCAAGTGAATGAAATAATGGAGAGAGATGACTGTAATACCTAATTGAATGAAGTTTTAAATGTAAAATGTGTAACGTCTTTAAACATAGATACCGTTGTAAATAGTTTGTTTAGGTTTATGGTTGTTGATTTTATATAGTTGTCAGCCTGTGTAAATTATGTTTTATATTGCAAAATTATGAAATTACATTAATTTTCTAAAATCAATAAAAACATTTAAGCAAGAATGAGATTTTGAATTCTTCCTTGAACATAATAGTTTTTGGCCCTTCTGCAGAAGTCATCACAAAGTGTGATGAGATGGGAATGCTGATACAGGGAATCTCTCGGATTTTCTGCCCTCCTTCTCTAAGTTTCTGAGGGGGTTGTTCACTCCCACATTTAACTTTAGTAAAAAGTAAAGCAAGCACTCCCAACAAAATTCTGGTAAGCAAATGTTTAAAAAGCAATGGCAGGAAGGTTCCAAAAAGAAATCAGGGATCCCCCAGAACAACGCACAGTCAAATAAGTCAGAATGGCTATATGAGGGATCATGTTGCCCCACTCCCCCACCCTGAGTGTCCCTTAAACCTTCCAAAAAATTAAATCTCCATTTTTCTCTTTGGCAATGGATTGTTTGGATGAATTGGTCCTGAATGTTATCCATCTAGGCTAAAGATTGCAGTGGGTGGCTCTCCCTCCTATCCAGAGAATTCCTCCTAATCCACAAGGAGGCTACTAGAAAAATATATATATTGGTAAATGGAAGCAATTTTCTAGTATGTTCCTAACCAGTAACCAGGGGCCTATCAAGTATTTCGTAATACTGTTACTCAATTTTTTAGTGAGTTACTTTCCTCTAGCCTGTCTTATTCCTCTGTAAAGGTTCATCTTGATGACATTTGAGCATGTCTGCCCATGGATTCTTCTTTGTCTTCTGTGTTTATGGTAAAACAGTTTTTGAAAGGAATTTTACTCAGATACCTAGTCATAAACAGATTGTTCCTCCTTGGGATCTCAACTTTCTGCTGGGGAAGTTGAATATGTCACTTTTTGAATCTGATCATCAAGCTGAGTTTAAGGTTCTTGACTTGGAAAACTATACTCATCATTCCTTTGATATCTGCATGAAGAGTAGCTGAGTTGCAAGGTCTCAAGGTGGGTGAACCTTACCTCATATTCCATAGATATAGGGTCATGCTAATAAGAAACCCTCCTTTATGCCACAAAATGATTTGTATACTTTGAATCAGGCCATTAGTCTCCCAGTTTTCTACCCAGAACCTAGAAAACAGGAAGAAAGGATTCTGCATACTCTGGATGTGCATAGACAGCTCAAGTACCATCTTGACAAAACTTAAGTCCCATCAGCTATTTATTTCATCTCAAGGGACAGCAAAGGAACATCATGTATCTAAGCAGAAAATTTGCATGTGGTTGTCCTTAGCTATTACTTTTTATTATTCTCATCATGGCAAATCCAGTCCAGGCAGAATCAAGGTACATTCTACTAAAGCATCGTTTTCTTTGATTGCACACTCAAAAGAGGTGGACTCCAGCAGCATTCTACAGGCAGCTACATGGTCCTCTGACCGTACCTTTACAGAAGTATTCGGCAGCACAGAGTTTCAAAAGATGTATACTAGTAACAAATCTAACTCTGAGATTAACTGGGCAAGAATTGAAAAGAGGAGAATGGATTTGGTCGGTTAAAATTATATAAAGAGAAATATACAGAGGCAACCCAACCACCTTACTAATGCATGCTAACCATAGATGTAATCCTGGAATAAAGCCTCTTGTAATAAATTGCCTCAGGGAATGACTGCATTAGACAATACTTAAAATTTAAAAAGAAACTAATGGATACCTTTCACAAGAAATGAAATATGACTTTTTCCGAGCCAATGCTTAGAATCATGTACATCATATTTAAACATAGGTTTACAGTGTATATCAATAAGCCTGTTATTTATAACTGTCATTGTAGTACTGTTATCAGCCAGTGTCCTTCAGCAATTATGGCTTTCCTTATATTGCATAAATTTAACATTAATACCTTTCATGTATGCTGTGTATGTATTGTATTTCATTTTATTCCCTCTGTGTATTTTATTTCAGTTGACAGACTGTATCTGTTGTTTTGTCTTAGTAATGTTGATTTGTGTTATTGCGTTATATCTACTACTGTACTCTTCTAGTGTAATTCTTGTTGTCCTTTAAAAATGGCTCATATGGTGGCTGAAAAGGGTGAAACACCAGACCACATACTATTTAACAAACTACATAAATAAATAGCTTATGTACACTAATTCTTGACCATTTCTAGCTCAGAACTGTAGAACGTGTTCTCAGAGAATTAATCACTGGTACTGCTTCAAAGGAAGTCTTAATATGATATTCACCTTGCAGACAACCCAATCATTCAGACAAATCAAAGTAGATATGACAAATATCATTAGTACTTTGTAATATTTTTTTCAATTTTTCATTTTTATTTTTGTATATGTAGTATAGATTTTTGGCAATACCATTTGACATAGATATTTTCTCCTATAATCCCAGGTACTCTGAAATGCCACATCTCTAATCACAGATAAGTTAATACTATTTAGTGTGTGTGTGTGTTTGTGAAAAGCCCCAAGGCTCACTATGAATGTATGCGGCCAAGACAGTTTGCACAGTGATCAGATCCTCATTGCAGGTACAGTAGAGACCCACAGAAAGATCATGTTGGACTAACCTAACCTGTGGCTAGAGTAAGGTACAGGCAACTGTTGTAAAAATTGATTATGCAATAGGATCTAGTGTAGTCATCATGCAACCACACTTGCACATTAATAGTAATGTATTGAGTTATTATAGTTATTCAAGGCAAACATATGCAGGAAAAATGTCTTACAGGCAAAAGTAAAGCTAGGATTGAGAAAGGTTGAGGGCAGAGTTGCTAGAAAGGCAATAGAAATAGCAGAAACTGACAAAAGACTACAAGGGGACTTGGTGAACATAGAAGGGATGCAGAACACAGTGGAGAAGGGGCATGACACATACACAGATATCCATCTGAAATACCTGAACTGAGACAAAATGTGATACTCAGACTATATGGAGGGATGCATTATAGCTGCGTGATACACCAACCTTCACCACACATGCTTGAAACAGTAATCAAAAGACAGGCCTCAAGTGAATTAAACCCAGGACATTCTTCAGTGAGAGTCTCTTCAGCACAGCATTAACTAAGTGTGCTGTTGCAGGAGTCATACTGAAGGGTACAAGGAAACACAAATCAGTGGATTGTTACAGAACAACAGAATGGAAGCAGTAATCAAAAGACAGGTCTCATGAGGATTGAACCCGAGACTTGTTCAGTAATTCTCTCCTAAACAGCATTACCTAGGTGGGCTTCTTCAGGATACATTCTGAAGTGGTCAGGGGAAATGCATATCAGGAATGTTGCACAACAGTATACAGAAGAGGTAATCAAAAGACAGGTCTCTGGGGAACTAAACCTAGGACTTTCTCAAGTGAGAGTCTCTTCAATACAAAATTAACTAAGTGAGCTATTACATGAGTGCTACTGAAGAGGTCACTGCAATTTCATATTAGGGAAATGTTATACAAAAACATTGGAAGTAGTAATCAAAGACAGGCTTTAAGGGAATTAAGCTCAGGGTTTTCCCAGTGAGAGTCTCTTCAACACAGCATTAACTGAGTGTATTATTGCAGGAGTCATACTGACTGGGTCAGGGAAATACATATCAGGGGAGCATTACTCTAAAACATACTGGAATCAGTAATAAAAATACAGGCCTCAAGGGCATTAAACCCAGGACTTTTTTCCAATGAGTCTTTTCAACAAAGCATTAATGAAGTGATATGTTGCAGGTGTGATACAGGGTAATATTACCAGCCCAGCTATCTGGAAGTTTGTAAATAATTCTGTATCATTTGTGAATATTTATATGATTTAAGCAGAACTGTATGTTATGCACTGAATTAAAATGTAACTACAGCATCCCTTGCTGACTTAGAACAGAAATGCATATAAACTATATACCTGTGCAAATGTATGTTTTAACAGCAGAAACTAGAACACAAAAGGGTTAACTTGCAAAACTTCAAGAAAATAAGTTGAAATTAAAGTGCTTTACAATTGTGCTATAAACGTTCTCTCTCAGTTTCAATGTAGCAGACATGATGTCTAGAGCTAGAAGTTTTTGTAATATCTTGAAAGAGAAGTAATTACTAGGTTTAAAATGTAACAGTGTTTTATTGCTTTATGACTTCCTAGCAGCTGCATAGTTCTGAGCAAACATCTGAAAAATATTTATTTTTCACACAGAAATGTTAAATTCTGTTAGTTTCTGTTTTAGCCTGGGAACTGAAGTCAGGTGACAAAAGTGATGTCATCCAAGCTTACCCAGCAGTAATACTTAATATTAATTTAAGAACTCTCTGAGAGAGAGACAGAGAGCAAGAGAAAGTGTGCATTTTGTATTTTGTCTTTGACTTGGAAACATCCACTCATCTGCACTTCCCTTGATTGTAAGTAAGATTTAGGGCATAATATCTCTTTTAGCTATAGTTAGGAATATAGTAAAGATTAGTTTAGATGTTTTCTGTATTTATTTGAGAGTTCAAAATCACAGGAAATATTTAAAACAACACTGTAGGCCAGTTCATAGGTGTGTACTAGGCTGATGGCCCTGGGGCCTTTACAAGCCTCAGCCATATGATTACCAGGCTGTGGAATCACTGGGACAAAGCAGAATTTCCTTAAGATTCCAAGAGCAGAATATGTTATTTCTTACATTTATTTAATTGAATTGCACTTCTTTAATGCTATAATTGTGCTATACAGCGAATCTACTACATTTTCACTGTTATAAAGCTTTTTTACTGTTTCACTGCATTTATGTACTGTTTCATACTGTTTAACTGTATTTTTCATTGCTAGATACCGTTTCATTACTCTACTTGCATTTTTACTGAATTACTTAACTGTAAACTGCTTTTTCGTACTGAGAGTTGTATTTTCTATTTGTGAGTGCTCTATCTGTACTTTTCTGTACATTTTTTGTGAGGTTTCTGTGTTCTAGTCAGGTATCATATAACTGATTTGTTTGCAGTTAAAAGCATTTTCTAGGGTATCCTTGCTCCTTTATCTGCTTAAAAATTTCATTTAGTGGTTTAGTGGCTACAGATAGTAGCTGTAATAGTTTCCCACCCATCTTCCCTATTGGTGTCTTGTTCTTATACTTGGTTGCTTTGCAGTTGCCCACCCATACTGAAAATTTGATCTGGGACACTCCTCCCAGTCTAGTGTCACTAGCTCATTCTACCTAATACAGAGAAAACATTTGGGAAGGCCAACCCACTTAGGTTCTTAACCATGAATTATCTTTTGTTCCTGCTTTCTCCCTTTCTACTTTACTATAATTTTTTTTTTTGCTAGAATCTCCTTGTATTCTGACTGAGTGTGCTTCTCAGCTGAGAAGTATATTTTTGAGCACTTTTTAACTGTTCAAAATTGAATAAAACAATAATTAAATCCAGTTCAATTCTGTACAGTGCTATAGTGATTTAGGGGTTATGCCTAGCTTAGTGAGTTTTTCTATGATTCCTGAGTGGGGAATGGTATCAAAAGTCTTGGCCAGATCAAGGTAGGCTCACAAAGAGGACCCTAGGCCTTAAACACTTGTCCTATATGGACAGACTAAAAAAACTCCAACTATTCTCTGTCTCATATCGTCTACTTAGAGGAGATTTCTGCTTGACTTACAAAACCATGTCTAACCCAGCTCTGTTAGAAATGCAGCATCTAAAGAAATCCCAATCCCTCCGCACCACATGCTTCAGTGACCTCAACCTCATTATCACAATCAACAGAACATACTGGAGGGACAGGTTCATAATCCAGAGACTGTCCATGCTATAGAATAGACGTCCCATACATGTCAAGCAGAGCACCTTACTGACCCTCTTCAAGAGAAGTCTTGATGAGTGGATGGTTAATAGAAAATTCACCCCATTGATAACTCCAGTGGCTCTACTCGACAGAGGCACTGGGAACTAGGGTCAGGTGACAGGATGCCAGGGTAATCCTCTGGTTAGGCTTGTAAAGGCCCCAGGGCTATCAGCCGAGTACACACCTATGAACTGGCCTACAGTGTTTTAAAATATTTCCTGCAATTTTGAACTCTGAAGTTACTGTGTTGATGTACTGAGTATTGTCTTTTTCTATTATTTATTATTAAATATATTTAAACCTATCTTTGTGGCTGATATTTGTGAGACATATTTAAGCTCGCAGAGTACTTGCATATGTATTTGGTGACACTGTACAGGCCACTCCTAAATAGCCTTGCAAGTCTTGGTCAGACTACCTTTTGGATTATTAGTAACATTACACAGTAGGTTTGGACACCCTTTGTTAAGGGCCTTAGAGTAGCTGATATGTAGTGGTGGGTGAAAGTAGAAGCTGCCATCTGATATTGTTAATCCTCGTTCAGTTATTACGCATGAGTATCAGTTCCAAGCTCGCCATTTTCCAAGCTCACGTCAGCTTCAAACTCTTGAGCTAAACTCTTACCCACAATTCCCCATTCCCTGTTCCCTCAGATTTTGTTTGCTGCATTGCCATCCATTCATGTCACGCTACTTCTCTTGAGCGAAGTACAGTCAATTGTTGTTTAATTGCTTTACAAATTACTTTTCTGTCAGAAAAGATGATATTTTATTGTCTCTTGCCCTATTGCATCTAGCGTTCATAATTTCCTCATGTTTTTTCCATCCTTTACTTACCATTTTTACCGCGAGGTAATTTTCTCTTTACCATCATTGGTAATCTTTTTCCCTTTATCTTTTATACCTTCGGGTACTCTCTTGTACCATTGTTGGTACTTTTCTATTAGTTAATATGGTAGATAAAAAAGGTAGTCCAGGGTTTAAGCGGTGTTCTGATTGCGGACACAAACTGCCTACTTCTGATGCACACACTTTATGTGTTTATTGTTTAGGAGCTTCCCATTTATCTGTTGAACCACCTTGTACTATTTGTGAGAACTTTTCTAATAGAACTTTTTAGAAAGGAAAAACAAGCTGATACTGAAGGGATTTCTTAAATCTCCCTTTTCAGAGGATTTTTCTGGGTCAGAGGTCTCAACCCCTCCTAAAGCCTATAAGAAAATGGATGTTTCTACTAAGGCTAAATCCTTGCCTTCATCCCCGGCTGGGGACTCTCACCAACCAAAACCTAAAAATCCTAAAATTTTGGCTCTGGAGCTCTCTCAGTCAGCCCCAGTGCTTTCGGTGCCCAGACCTTTGGCACCAAGGCCTTCGGCTCCATTAGTGATTTCGGTTCCGTCCTCTCCTGCAGCCTTCTACATATCGGCACCGAGAGGCTCCTTGGTTCAGACCATTACCACTGTATCGGCACCAACTGTTCAGTTGGTGCAGACCTTGACCACGTCAGCTCCAAGATCTTCCTCGGAACCGAGGCCTTTATTGTTGACTCCAGTTTTGTCGGTTCCAGCTTTGGCACTGACAACCACTTTGGCACCGATCCCTGTGTTGGTGCAGACAATGACATTGGCACCGATGACTTCTTCGGTGCAGACTACAGTAGTTCAGTCTTTCTCTGCACCGTTGCCCTTGGTCCAATCAGATGAGATGGGCACCGAGTCTGCCTCTTTTCTGGACAGGCCTGTTTCTCCCTCAGTCTCTGTGAGGTCCACTAGAAGCCTTTCCAAACATGATGTGTTGCGTCTTGTGGACCAGGCATTCTTGGCCAGAGGTATTCCACCCATCAGGAACTATCCTTCCTTGGGAGGTGATCACCCATTTCCAAAGACACCTTCTTATTCTCCTCCTTCATTGCCTTTGAAGTCCATGGATATAGTACAGTCTTCCCCTTCTGCTGTTCCCTTTATGGATCTCACTAAGGAACTGCAGTTGCTTTCATGGCAGGAAAGTTTTGCTACGACCCAGGATGTCAGCTGTGACATGCATAGCTTGCTGCTCCACAACCATCCAGGGACTTTGGGTCGGCAGGCTGAGACACTTAGTGGAGGAGTGCCCCCTATCCTAGACATACACTCCTCTTTGGGTGGACCAGTCTTCCAACTGATGGAGAAGGCTTTTGCTGCTGCTGGTGATACCGGACTGTCTATACATCTGCCCTCCTCTGGTACACTGGTTTCACAAGTCACACCTAGCGGACACTGGGTGCAAGGGCCTCAAGAATCCCCCTTTCCATTGTCTTCCCCAGCTTCTCCTGCTGAGGAGGTCCACTGGAAAAGTTCATGTAAGACGAAGCACATGGACTCCACAGAGGAGTCCCTCACAGAAGACACAGATTTTGATGAGGGGGAAGGATCCTCTTGGTCACCCTCTGAGGTATCCTTTGGCGATATCCTCAAAATTCTGAAACAGAGAGGTGACTGGCAGTCCTCTAATCAGATCCCTGAGGAATCTGTGTTCCTGCAGGCCTTTCATGCCCGGCCCCCTACCTCCTGGGTTACTCCACCTGCCGATGAACTTGTCAAGTTCATCGTGCAGCATGCTCGGAAGGCCCCTGATACCATCAAAGCTATTCCCCGGAGGCCAGATAAGATCTTGTCCCCTCCTGCTTCAGATCCCCATTGGTCCAAAGATCTTCCTGTAGATGCTTTGGTGGTGGCGGCCACAACAAAAAAGGATCTGGCAGAAGAAGAAAGCCAGACTGTCCATCCGCCTAACAGAGTGTCCTGGGCCCTGGACAGAATAGGGAAGTGCACCTTTGCTTCAGCGACCTTTGCTATCAGGTCCCTGAATTATATGGCACATTTTACAAGACTTCAAAAGGATCTGGTTTCTGAGCTCTCTGAAACCTTGGCTGGTGCAGTGTCTGATGAGGTCTGTGACAAAGTGGACTCTCAGCTGGCCACCATTGAGTCTGTATCTATCTCCTCTATGCGATTGATATCTCACGCATCAGAAGGAGCAGCTAGAGCAGCCGTTCAGCTGCAGTCTTGAGACGACATGCCTGGATGCACTTGTGCAACTTCACGGAACCTTTTAAGTCTTCCTTTCTTAATGCCCCCATTGAGCCCTCCTAGTTGTTTGGGCCCAAAGTTAAAAGCACACTAGCCAGATGTGAACAGGACGGTAAGACCCTTTCTGCCATAGGTGTCCGTTATTCTTCCCCTCAACGTGCTTTCTCCCGAAACCAAAAGAGTGGGAAGATATGGTTCAAGAAATCTCAGGGTCCTTTCCGTGACACACAGGCTGAGTTCTCCCCCAGAGGCAGAGGGGGAACTCACAGGGAAGATGCTCCTTTCGGGGCAGAGGGGGACCATGTAACAAGGGTTCCAGGGATTCTTTCCCTGGTCAATCCTACCAGTGCTCCTGAAGAGCGGCCCAACTCCTTTCCTCTGGAGGTGGTTGGGGGATGTTTCTCCTTGTACTCTTCTGCCTGGCTAACTATCACCACCGATTCTTGGGTACAAAGGATCATAACCAGAGGTTATCATGTCCCCTTTGATCTTTGTCCTGGCCCTTCAAAAAATCTTCCCAACATTCCACCCAGTCAAAGGGAAGAAGCAGCACTAGAGATAGAAAAGCTGCTAAGAAAAAGAGTCATCCACGTCTCTCCAGACAAGATAGGATCCGGATTCTATTCAGGACTGTTTTTGGTGCCAAAGAAAACCGGGGACTGGACACCAATTTTGGATCTCAGTGTATTGAACAAGTTTGTGAGAGTACAAAAATTTCCAGATGGTCACTATACAGTCTATCCTCCCGCTTTTGGAAAAAGACGATTGGATGTGCTCTATAGGGCTTCAAGATGCGTACTACCACATAAAGGTGGACAGGCCATCAAGAAGATTTCTGCGCTTACATGCGGGAGCCAGTCACTACCAGTTCAAAGTACTTCCCTTCGGACTCTCTGCAGCCCAGGTGTTTCCATACCTAGACGACTGGCTCATTTCCGCCCCCATCAGACATCTACTGGAAAATGCCCTGGCATACTCTCTCCTCTCTGTTCAAAGGCTAGGCATAACCATAAACTGGTAGAAATCCAATCTCACCCCATCTCAGTCTACAGAATTCATAGGGGTTATCTTGGACACAAAAAACTGCAGAGCTGCTATTCCAGAGGACAGAATTTTAAAGCAACAACTAATTCCAATCCTTTCAAAGGAAAAATCCACAGCTCACTCGGTTCTACAGCTGTTGGGTTCCATGGCAGCCTCCATCACCATTGTTCCCCTGGCCAGGTTTCACATGAGGCTTCTACAGTGTATTGCTCACCCAATGGTATCCTTTTCAGCATCCTCTTTTAGCCATGATTCGAGTAACCCATATGTGCAAACAGGATTTAAATTGGTGGATGACATGCAGTCTCTCACAATGGTCTCGCCCCTTCTTCCCCCAGCAACCCAAGGCCACAGTGACCACAGATGCCTCCCTCATGGGGTGGGGGGGGGGCTATGTCAGGGACAGACAGTCCAAGGCACTTGGTCCCAACTGGAGGCCCATCTGCATATAAATGTTCTAGAGCTGAGGACGGTGCTTTTGGCGTTGCAAGCATTCCATCCCCTGCTGCCGTCTGGGACAATTGCGATTCAATCAGACAACACGGTGGTGGTCTGGTACATCAGCAAGCAAGGTGGAACCAAATCTTACCCCCTTTGTCGAGAGGCCATGAGGATATGGCAATGGGCGATGGCTACCAACCGTTTTCTTCTAGCAATGCACATTCCTGGGAGTTCCAGTGTGATAGCAGACAGACTCAGCAGGTGCATTCTTCAACCTCACAAGTGGTCCCTGAATCCCTTGATAGCGGCGGAGATCTTCCACCGCTGGGGCCATCCTTACTGCGACTTCTTTGCATCCCCGACCAACTACAAATGCAGCATCTACTTCTCCCTGATTCCCCCTCCGGGACAGTCACCCAGGGTTGCTCTAGTCCACGATTGGCCCTCGGGTCTTCTCTACGCATTTCCACCCTTTCCTCTCATTCCCCAGTTTCTGAAGAAAGCCCGGCTGTTGAAGAGCAAGGTAATCCTCATAGCACCATATTGGCCCGACAGATTTGGTTCCAATTCCTTTGGCCTCACCTACTAGATCGACCATGGATTCTCCATCCAATCCCGGAGTTGATCTCACACCTACAGAACCTGATTCATCCCAACCTGAACAGCCTGAAGCTAATGGCTTGGCTACTGCAATTCCCTTGATTGCCAGGCAGAATGATCTTTCTTTACCAGTACGTGATATTCTCATTGCTTCTCATAAGTCTTCCACTAGAATTACTTATCTGAGCAAGTGGAAAAGATTTACCTGTTGGCTGAAAGATAAACAAGTAGACCCCTTTTCAGCACCAGTGTCGATAATACTAGAAAGTCTGGCCCACCTGTTTCAATTGGGTCTATCGGCCTCTACCATTAGAGTTCATTTGGCTGCAATTTCTAATTTTCATGAGGGTGTCCAAGATTCCTCTCTTATGTCCCATAAATTATGCAAGACCTTCATAAAAGGTGTGAATCATCTGAAGCCACCTTTTAGAGAACCTATTCAACCATAGGATTTATCATTATTTCTACAAGCTTTGACAATGGCACCTTTTAAGCCAGCCTCTTCTTGCAACCTCAAGTATTTGTCATTTGGTCACTATTACGTCTGCCAGATGTATTTCTGAACTTCAAGCTTTATGTATCAATAGTCCATACTTGATTTTTCATAGAAATAGAGTGTCTCTGAGAACTAATTCATCATTTCTGCCTAAAGTGATCTCTGAAATGTCCATTAATCAAGCCATTGAATTGCCAGTTTTCTTTCTCAAACATTCAAACAGAGGAGAGTATTGCCTACATACCCTAGATATGCACAGGCAAATCCATTTTTACTTAAACAAGACTAAACCCTTTCGTAAATCTGACCAGTTATTTTTGGCCTTTTCTGGATCTAGATTAGGATCTGCTGTTGCTAAGGTCACATTAGCTAGATGGTTGAAGGACTGTGTGACCTTTATTTACACACAACGTAATATCTCGATGTTCATCGTGTTACCCTACTGCAGTCATCACACTTGGGTTATCCTGCCGTCAGGCGGTCCAGTGGTCGGCCCGAATTCCAAAGTCTTGGTTCGGCGTCGGTTGCTGTCGCTTCTTCCCTGACGTCAGTGCGCAAGGGGTATATAAGAGGCATCCGACGCCATTTTCTTCTGTCTTTCTTGCCGTGCGGTGCCCAAAGCAGAAGCAGTTCTCAAGTGCCGGTCGGCCGACACCTGAGATTTTCGATTTGAATTTCAGTCTGAAGTCTTCAATAAAGCTAAGTACCCCGTTGGGGAACATTTTCTTGCCTCAGTCCGATGTCAGAAAAAGTTAACAATTGCATTTCTTGTGGGAAGCAAATACCTCATAAGGACTTCCATTCCTATTGTATTCCTTGCCTAGGCCCAGACCACGACGTCACAGGTTGTCGGTTTTGTGCTAGGTTTAACAAACAAACTATCAAACGCTGTTTTGACTTCACACGGCATTACTTTGGTAGGAAATTTAATTATATCCTGCCGTTGGAGCAGCCGACGACCGCCATACATAAAAAAATGCATGGATAAGGACAGGCAGCCTAGGAACAAGCCAGACTCCGAGGTCTCCGCTGGGTTTGTCGCCGGTTCTCCGGTTTTCAGTGAGGCACCTATGCAGCCCCTGACGACCGCAGAACTGGAACCTCAGACAGCTGCGGATTCCCAAGTGGAGCCTACTAGGCTGACGCAGCCATCTTCCGACACCGGAGCAGAAGTAGACCCCGGTGCAGTGGAAACACCTTCGGTTGCAGAAGGTGTCTTCGGACCGACTACACTCACCATTAAATCTTATGCTAAGCTTAAAACTCCTTTAAAACCTAAGAAAACTGTACATCAGTCTACAGTTCAAAGCCCCACACCTAAGAAACAGATGCTTAAGATGGCTGAAGATTTGATTACCCTACTCAGGGGTTCCCATCCCCCTCCTGATAAAAGACCAAGACAAGAGGAGGATTATGCATCCTCTGATCAGGTTTCACTCTCCTCAGATTTTCTGAGGAACAGGATTACACTTTTCCACCTTATGAAGACTCTGATGCTAAAGACTCTATTCCCTCAGCATCTCCCCCTGAAGACTACTCCTTTGAGGAAACTTTACATACCATGAGGGAACATTTCCACTGGGAAGGCCAGGACTACTCAGATTCTAAGAAAAGGCTCAGAGAGTTCCTTTTACTACCCCAGCACAGACCTCTTGCTATCCCTCCTGTTTTAGATATTGTGGATGATGTTTACTTGGAGTCTAGTTTAAATTCAGACTCTCTACCTCCTGCTCCAGCCAAACCAGACAGATACTACAGAGTACCTGACTCACACAAATTCCTTTATAAAAGCCCTGTAGCTGACCCAGAAACAATTTCCCAGGGTCCTAAGGGAGCTAAAGCTTCTATGGCTAAAAATCCTGTGCCCTCTGAAAGGGATTCCAGAGCCCTAGATAGATGGGGAAAGAAAATATACACCTCAGCAACTCTGGCTATGAGAGCATTAAATTGTCAGTTTCACATGTTGAAATATCAGCAATTCCTAATGTCTCAGTTAAAACAAAAAATGAGCACACATTCTGAACAGTCTGAATTCAAGGAAATGCAGGATCTGTTGCATGCAGCTGAACAGGTGGGCAAACATACTTTACAATGCGGATTTGATTTATTGGAAGCTTCCTGTAGAGCAGCTGTTACTGGCTCTGTCATACGTAGACATGCTTGGTTAAAAGAACAAACTCTTCCTGATCTTGTTAAAGCAAAATTATTGGATGCACCTTTACAGCAGGATGTATTATTTAGAGTCAAAGCAGAGGAGGTTTTAAAGAAAATGGAGGATAAGGAAAAGTCTATGTAAACGGTCAAGGATTTTTTGCAGGTACAACACCCTCATTTCAGCAGAAATTGGCCAACAAAAAACTAGCCCTTTCCAGCTTCTGACAGATCACGGAGGGGCAAATACAGCCGCCCATATATTTTGCCTACCTATTGAGGGCACCTGACATCTGGGGCAAGAAAAACTGAAGTAAATGGCGTTGGATGCCTCTTATATACCCCTGGTGCACTGATGTCAGGGAAGAAGTGACAGCAACCGACGCCAGACCAAGACTTTGGAATTCGGGCCAACTGCGGGACCACCTGATGGCAGGATAATCCAAGTGTGATGACTGCAGCAGGGCGAACACTCGAACATCTACATTTATGGTAGGTACAAAACTGTACTTTGCCTACTACCATGAAAGCTCATTCAACAAGGTCGGTGGCAACTTCGGCTGCCTTCCATGCCAGAGCTTCTTTACATGACATCTGTGCAGCTGCAAGTTGGGCTACGCCTCATACTTTCATCAATCATTACAAATTGGATTTGGCCTCCAGGGGAAGAGCATCTTTCAGTTCGATGGTGCTCAGGAATGTCCTTCCATGAGAGCCTCCCAGGAATAGAGGTAGCTGGGGACTCTGTCCCATGTGCAAGGAATGAACGAGGATTAACAATATCAGATAAAGAAGTTATGTCTTACCATAATGTTCGTCTGTATTATTGATCCTCGTTCAGTCATTACGACCCTCCCTCCTTCCTCCTCCTGTGGTTTCTAGTGGATCTCACCATCCAGTTCTCTTAAGTTATTTGACCAGAGGTAGCCTCTATCTTCTTTAACTTGCAAACTCAATCTTAGGTAACAGGGAGAGGGGGATTGTGGGTAAGAGTTTAGCTAGAGAGTTTGAAGCTGACGCGAGCTTGGAAAATGGCCAGCTCGGTTCCGAGCTTGGAACCGATACCCATGTGTAATGACTGAACGAGGATCAACAATACAGATGGAACGTTATAGTAAGACATAACTTCTTTTTATAGTCTAGGCAGAAGGGGGCATAGCTAGTAAACCTGTGCCAACCTTTCCCAGGTGTGTGTGTGTATGTGTGTGTGTTTGAATACAAGTCAAATCTCAAAGTGTGTACACGTAAACTACTTCGGCAGGGACACGTAGCACTGTTTGGACAGAGAGGGAGCTGGAGGTTTTGGCTGGCCACTCAGCTGAGTTCTCAATGCTCTAGCTGTGCCAGTGGGGAGTCTTATTAGGGATCTGGTGAGAGAGAGGGAGAAACCAGCCCCAGGCTGATCTCAGTGTACTCTTAAGGGAAATTGCACTTTACTGTATGTGTACTTGTCATCCTCCCAGTGTGTATGTCCCCCACTGTTGCCATTAGTGAGGATTGAGGCTCCTTGATTACTGGGCCAGTGCAGGGGCATCACAGCAGGAGTCATGGAAACATATGTAAGAGGAATGTTACGCAGGAACATACTGGAAGCAGTAATTAAAAGACATTCCTCCAGAGAACTGAACCCAGAACTTCCACAACTCACTCCTAAACATGTAAGTTTGAAGTTGAGCTATTGTAAAAGTCATGCTGAAGGAGTCAGGGAACACAAATCAGGGGAATGTTAGACATGGAGAGAATGGAGCAGAAAAGTAAAATAAAGAATATAGCCATGAAGGGATTGGAATGCCTCACTCTGTGCATTGACACTTTAAAAAGCAGGTCAGTAACAAATTAAGCCATAGCAGCAGTCAGAATAAATCATAAACTTTACTTCATTTTATATTTGACAAGTGCTGTGCAATGGGGATCAGCTCATTTGTGTCACCTGTGACAATATCCATAGCCCATGACATAGACTGGACTTCATTTGTGCTATACAAGTAGTATGATTTCTCATTGTTTATACATGGGCATTGAGTTGCTCTCTGCAACCTGCCACATTACTTATGACCACAAAAAATGATTGTGTTATAAGCCCTTTTGGGCATGTGTTTGTAGTGTGTTTGTCTATTGTTTGACCAGATTAAATACTGAAAAAAATAGAGTATAGGACATAGATGAAAAGGAGAAAGCAGGGGGTAGAACAGAAGGTAAGCAGATAAGGAGTGAGTGGGATGGAGATGGGGTAGGAAGAATAATATTTTTTTTTTCTGAAGGACACATCCCCATTTTTTTAAGTTTTTAAGTGAAGAGAAATTTGGAGAAGGAAGTTACGGAAGTTACAGGAAGGTGAGAAGGGCAGGAGAGGTAGTAGAGAAAGACACACAAGACTAACAGGATGTGGAATAACTCAGTGAGGGAAGGGGATCACAATGTATAAGGAGACGGACGAGAAACAGAGGGAGGACAATGGTGAGAGGATTGTTAAACCAACAGGTGTGGGCATTAACACAAAAGGGAAAGGAACACTTGATTGTGAGATAGCATTGGGTGTTCACAGATGCAGTCTCTGCTAGAGGAGACATAGTGGGAGATCACTCATTACCTCTGGGTCCAGGCTTAGAAGGCAGGGACAGCCCTGGGCAGGAGTACCACTCAACAACTCACTGGAACACAGTCTTAGTGTGAATGATGCAGGTATCCAACCTCCTGTTGATGATATCCCCCAAAATGTCTGCCATCTTCTGATGGTGACAAACATGTACCTGCCACTTGCACTGCTACCTGCAGGTACCACTATAGCAGTCTGTGGTGTAGAGCTACCTCATGCAGGAGGTGCAGGCAGGACAGGAGGTATGAAGGCAATTGTGACAGGCTGGGACAACAGTTGTGTGGGGATTGGGAATTGAACCCACTGAAATCCTCACAAATGTTGGAACAAAGACACTTATCGTAAAGATCCGCTTGTCCACCTATACAGGAGTAAGCATGAATAAACACTTATAACATTGCATAGTTGTACTAATACTCTTGGTCTATGCTAGTAATGGCAAATTTACTACTGGTGTCTTAAAGTTATACATTATTATGTAATGCCTACTATTGTTACTATTAAAAGACAAACATTTTTATGACAGCACGTATATTCACCCCTGTACTCATTAGGCATTCCAGTCAACCACTGTGCATCTGCCCCTTCCTTTCCATCTCTGCAGTAGCTGCTGTCATAAAAAGGACATGATGAATAATGTGGTAGTGACACACAGTGGCAGGTTATTTGGATAGCTAAAAGAAGTTAGCCATGCACTATGGAGATGGTGACTGCAACTTAACTTCTTCATCTCATTGGTGGAGGTCAAGCTTGCAGTAACTCATGTCTCTGTAATGGTAATGGCACTGCTCCCCCATGCATGGGATGCCAGTAGAATGGGTGACAACCATGGCAAAACTGTTCCAGCCATCAACACTGTGACCCAGAATAGTCTAATACAGGACCTTCCAGCTACTCTCCTTTTGGAGGATATCCAGAAAAATGTTGGGCTTCTCCTCACATGACCTCAGTGCTCTGAAAGGAGTACTACTCTCTCATTTTCCAGCCAGAATGTCTCACCTTGAACGACCTCAGGGAAAATAGCAGAATATTGGCACCAAAAAACATTTTTTCTGTGTTCCAGCCACCAAGCAATGATGGGTATTGATGGGCATCTCATTTGTGAAATGGCTGGCAAAGAAAATATAGGTTCTGTATTTTCATGGTTCCAGTGGAGGTTTAAGTTGTGAAACATGGCAGTCCTTCAACCTTATATATGCTTTTGAGAATGCATGGCTACATTTGAAGATTGTTAAATACAGGATGACACTTTCCATGCGTCTAAAATAATAGGATGAGCATGTGCTCAGCATTTTGCAGAAATAACCCCTATGTTTGTCAAGTTTGCATGTTACACAAACTGAGTGCTTCAGAAGCATTAATGTGATGAACTGTAATAAGTATATTTATTGTGCGCAGGAGGTTTAAGCTACATGATATAAGCAACATGAAAAGCAGAGAGCCTCATCTCACTAAGGAAGAAAATAGTGGTAAATGAATGTGAATTTTGATTCCTGCTATGGATATTTTTCAAATATATTCTTATCAAGAAGGATAACTTCTTAAATAATGTTATGTGGTATATTTTCAGATGTGTTAATCTTCATTCATTCCTTACTGATGGGAGTCGGTTCCATCCTCAGAACTGAGTCGGCCTTTATAACAAGCTCACACCAGCCAAAAAACTCTCGAGCTAAGCTTACCAATAGTGCCCCTCTCCCTGTTACCTTATCTCATTTGCCACGTAGATATCAAGATGTGTCAAGTCAGCTCTCAGCTAAGTCATTAAGAATTCCTTACTTCTTAAACCTTTTTGATTTTTTTCTGGTTAAACTATAACAGTTTATATTTTTTATTATTGATCACTAGAGTTTTATACCTGTTTGAATGCCTCTTTCCTTTTTCTTACCAATTCAATTTTCATGGTACAGGCCTTTCCCTTCCTCCATCTTTCTTACCCTCTGAGATAATTCTCAGTACCATTGCTGGTATTTCCTTTCCCCTTTCCTATCTTTCTTTACCCTTTGGGAATATCTATTTGTCGTTAAAAAAAAAAAATATATATATATATATATATATATATATATATATATATTTGGTACAAAGAGTACCAAAATTGGTAAGAAAAAGACAAACCTGGTTCAAGGCTCCAGTGAGCACCCCTGCACTACCAGGCTATAACTCATACCACACTTTTCGGCCATGTAACCTGGACTGGAATACCAAAGGCGGAGGTGTGTCCATATTCATTAAGGATATCCACATCTCCCGGCTAGTTCCTCAGCATAATGCAGCCAAGGTTATCTAAGTGCAACTAACTCTGGGCAAAACTGCAATCCAAATTGTAGCTTGCTACAGATCACCCACCATGCCCCAGGATTCCCACTCCTCTTTTCTTGACATACTGGAAAATATTAGGGTTCAACCAAACACCCTATTAATGGGCGATTTGAACTACCCCACCATTAACTGGGAAAACTACTCATGTACCAACTCCTTCACTCAACGCTTTCTGGAATTCATAAACTCCAATGCCCTGGATCAACTTATCCACAACCCCACCAGGGGCAACTGTATTATAGATCTAGTCATTACCAATATTAGTGACCGGTGTTCCACACCTGAAGTCAATGCCTCATTGGTCCGATCCGACCATAAGCTAATTACCCTAGATAGCCACATCCTGCCTCCACCCCCCCCCCCCCCCATTAAGGAAACCATAGTAAAAAAATTCTCCAAAGCCAACTTCATGCTTCTTAAGACAGAAGTGGTGAACTTCATGACACCCATGCAGATGGGCTATACAGTTACGACTACTGAATCCTACACAATTGCACTTTATAAGCACTTACATGAGTGCATGGATCGTGCTATCCCAAATAGAACCAAGATGCTATCCTCAAAAAAAAGGATGCCAGTCTTGTGGTTCCCTGCCATAAACAAACTGTACAACAGAAGGAAGAAACTCTTGCAAAAGAGAGTAAAATCCCATGAGTGGAGGAGCTCCCTGGTCAGCCTCAGTAAGAAGCTGCGATCCCTAATAAAATCCTCCAAAGCTAGTTACGAAAACAAAATCGCCACTGATTCTAAAGACAACCACAAAGCATTCTATAGCTATGTCAAGAATCTCAATGGCAACACTCAGATCTGCTCTGAGTTACAGCACAATGGCACTAAATATACAGACCCAACTGATATTGCCAACATCCTGGCAGATAGGTTCAGTGCTAACTTTACCCCTCTCACACCCTCTAAAGAGCCCATCTCTATACCAGAAGAATGCAAATTTCCTGTAATCACGGCTGCACAGGTAAAAAAACACACTCTCCAAAGCCAAGAACACAGCATCCATGGGACCAGGCAACATCCCAGGCTGTGTTCTACACAAACTACAGAACGAACTGGCACCCCACCTAAGTACCATGTTCAATCATAGCCTCACCTCAGGCTTTGTGTCTGCTGAATGGCGCACAGCAACGGTTATCCCACTGCACAAGGGGGAGCTACCAGGGACCCCAGGAACTACCGCCCCATTAGCCTGACGAGCCTGGTCTGCAAGGCCATGGAACGTATCATCATGGAACTTATAAACAAAGACATTGGTAATCTCCAAACTCTGGATCCCACCCAGTTCGGGTTTGTAAAAGGCAGATCATGTCTCCTAAACCTGATAGACTTCTTTGAAGCAGTCACCAAAGCCATAGACAAGGGTAAGGTGGTTCACACAGCCTATTTAGATCTTGCCAAGGCTTTCAACACCATCCCCAACTCTGGAATTATAGATAAACTCACTGTATAAATCCCTATGTCACAAGATGGGTTGCCAACTGGCTCACTGACAGAACCCCCACTGTGAAAGCAGACTCCAAATCTGACTTCAGACCAGTGACAAGTGGAGTACCACAGGGTTCAGTCCTGGGTCCTCTCCTGTTTGGTATCTATTTCTCTGAAGTACAGGCTAATGCAGAAGGTCTTTGGCTAATGAAGTTCGCAGATGACTGCAAACTAGGAGCCATAATCGAAACTTCTAACTATGTGGACATCCTACAAAAGGGCCTCACTGAGACAGATGCCTGGTGTCAAAGTAATGGCCTCAAGCTCACTGACAAAAAGTGGATTGTCATCCCCTTTGGTAAAAACTCTGTACCCATGAACTGCAACATAGGCGGTAGTATACTTAACATCGAAAGTGTGATAAGAGACCTTGGGACACAGGTAGACAGTAGTCTCTCCTTTGATAATCACATCGCCACAGTAGTCAGGAAATCCTTCTACATGGCACACCTCATCACAAAAGGTTTCTCATCCAGAAAAAGAGGTCATTGTTCCCCTCTACTCATCACTCATTACACCCATTATAGAGTACAACGCCCTTTTTGGTATGTACCTCACAAGACATCTACAACAAATGGAAAGGCCGCAGAAATACTTCACAAAGAGAATTACCGGCCTCAAACAGGTGCCCTACGCAGACCGTCTCAAAAAACTCCAGCTTTACTCTGTGCACGTCGCCTTCTCAAAGGTGATCTCTGCCTAACATACAAAGCTATGTCAAACCCAGAGCTGTTGGACATGCTCCACTTAAAGAAATCCCAATCCCTCCGAGCTACACGCTCTAGGGACCTAAACCTTGTCACCACAATAAAGAGAACATGCCAGAGGGCTAGATTACTGTCCCAGAGACTTCCCAAACTCTGGAATAAACTACCTATCTATATCAAACAAAGCTTCTCATTAGCACTCTTCAAGAAAAATCTTGATGATTGGATGGAAAATAGGAAATTCACCTCTGTGGCTCTGCTCGACAGTGGCACAGGAAAATAATTTTCTTGGGTGGCTAAGGTCAGGGTACCTTTTTGGCTGGGCCTGTATAGGCCCCAGGGCCAATAGCCTAGTACCTACCTATGAACTTATATATATATATATATATATATATATATATATATATATATATATATATATATATATATATATATATATATATACACATATATATATATATACACACACACATATTTCATAGATATTTCTATTTCCCTTTTCTTGATTGCTTTGAGTGTGTGTTCATAATTGTTTAGAGTATGATGCTGTTTGAGTATCTTGTTTCATTATGTCTGATAAAAAGGGAACAACGGGGTTCACACAATGTGACCAATGTAGTAGAAAAATGCCAGACTCAGACCTCCATCTGTCTTGTGTTTACTGCCTGGGTGTTCCGCATTTGTCTGTTCAACAGCTGTGTGACATATGTAAAGGCTTAGTGCCCACAGTTTAAATGAGAGGAAAAATAAATTAATCCTTAAGGGTCTTCTGAAAACTCCTTTTCAGAGACTATTTCTGGGTTGGAGGGTTATCCCCTCCTAAAAAGGAACATAAATGAAAGAGCTATTCCATTCCTTCTTCCCCTCGTGGTATTAACCCAAAATCCGTGGAACTGAAGGCAGAAGTCCTGAAATTGGCTCTAATGACCTTGGCACCAGGGCCTCAACCCCCTCCCACAGCACCGTCCTCGGTTCCAGGACCTCAGTTACCCCGTATGGTACCGTCCTTGGGAACATTGCCTCAAGCACCAATCACGGTATCGGTCATGACCACTGGACCAGACATGTCTTTATTTTCTGCTACAGCCCCGATCTCCCTTTTAGCACCTAAAATAGTACCTCCCACACACACATCTTACTGGTCTTGTGACCATGCTGCCAAAAGGTGAAACGTCGCTCGGGCCCAATATTCCCCCATTTTTTGGGCAACAATGCAGCCCATTCATGGAGCTGGAATATCCCCCTTTGAATTTTTATCCCTGGGATAACAATTTGTTCTTTATCGTGGTTTAATTGCAAAGTGGTCTGCAATTGTTTCATGGTCACTGTAACTTCATCCATCAGTGTAGGATGTATCTTATACATTTTTTAAGCAGTCTTTTATCCAGGAATGTGGGATACTATCAAATGCTTTTTTGATGGTCTCTCATTTGTTTAATTTCTCCTAATCTTTGGGGTTTCTAATACCATGATGGGAATGGGCCCCATTCCTAAGTCAAAGTATGATTAAAGTTAATGAAATTAGTATTGTTTCAGTCTTTGATGTCAGCCAAAAGTGCTCTTCGCAGCACCAGCAATGTGCCTAGTAATGATTCCTTCTGTAATTCGTACAGAGTTACGTGTATTAGTAGAATATCTAAATATGATGGTAGACTCTTTTTTATAAGACCTGTTGCTCCTACTATAATTGGAATTATCTGGGTATCCTTCTTCCACATTGCTCTCATTTCTGCTTGCAGATCCTGATGTTTTATAATGTTTTGTCTCTGTGTACACAAGACACTGTAGTCACTGGGTGTGGCAATTTCAGTACTGCTCTTAATGGTTTGTCCCTTTTTTGATTTCTCCAAGTCTTGGGTTTCTAATACCATGATGGGAATGGACCCCATTCCTAAGTCAGAGTCCGATTAAAGTTCATGAAATTAGTATTATTTCACTCTTTGATGTTAGCCAAAAGTGCTCTTTGCAGTACCCGCAATGTGCCCAGCAATGACTCCTTCTGCAATTCATATGGTGTTACATGAATTGGTAACATATCTAAATATGACTGTAAATTCTTTTTTATAAGACCAGTTACTCCTACTACAATTGGAACTGTCTGGATATCTTTCTTCCACATGGCTCTTGTTTCTGCCTGCAGATCAAGGTATTTTATGACTTTGTGTCTCTCTGTATGCAAAACACTATAGTCACTAGATGTGGCAATTTCAGTGATCAATGCTACTTTTGTCTTCTTTTCTTGGATCACTATGTCCGGTTTTCTAGCATGTATCTTTTGGACTGTTGGTATTGGGTGATCCCATGTGATGTAAACTTCATCATTTTCTATGATTCTCTGTGGCTCATGTTTCCATTGTTTTTCAGCCACTTCATTACCATAATGTTTGCACAATCTCGCCACGTTATTATGCCTTTCAGTATAACAGTCCCTCTGCCATTAGAGCATCGCAACCAGCAATAAGGTATGTAACTGTTTCCAAAACCTACATATGTCTGTTTCTCCCCCATGATCAATAGACTTGGTAAACCAGCGTGTACGCAGCCCACTGTCTTGGGCTGCCAATATTAACCTTTCATTTCTTGATGTAAATTCACCTCTCCTTAACCATTCCTGCATTTGTTCTTGATCAACATGAGGCTCTTCCAGAAGATTTTTATACTTGCAACTATATTTATGTTTTTTCCACATTTCTTGCCTTTTCATCTGATCCTTCACCTTATATTCTTTCTTTTCTTTTTTAGCACATTCAGTTGCTGCCTGTTTTTTATCCACTTCTGGTTTGATTTCCATTTCTGCTTGACGTCGATATGCTTCTGCTAAATTAAGCAGAGATGTCATCTTAGATTTATTCTCCTCATGTTTTAAAACTTTCACCACATTTGGATCTTGTGAGGTCAATAGATATGTGTGGAGTCCCATGATTGTAGATCTATACATGTAATCAGTTTCAAAGAGGCCTATCCCTCCTTCAGAACGGGGGATATATAATCTTGGTATACACTGATTTTTATAAATCCTTTGGTGAGCATGAAGCATCCTTCTTGTTTTGATATCCAGTCTATCCAACACTTTTTGGGGCCAGTCAATCACTCCAAATCTATAAGTTAGGACAGGAAGAGCAAATTTATTTATAGCTTGGATCTTGTTCGTAGGTTTCAGTGCTGTTTTCAGGATTAATTTAAGTCTTCTAAAGTACTCCTTACTAAGCCTTATTCGCATTTGTTCATGTTTTATTGCTGATCTTTCATCAGTTCCCAAGTAATTATACACCCCCTCTTGCTCAAGTTCTTTTATATCACATTCTTGTCCCAAACTGATGTTTTCCTGGTGCTGCAATTTCCCTTTTTTAAAGGTTGCTTTTGCACATTTATCAAGACCAAATGACATTCCGATATCATCTGAAAAAGTTTTGACAACCTGCAGCTGTGCTTTCAGTTCCTCATCTGATGAGCTATACAATTTTAAATCAACAAAGAGAAGATGAGAAGTCATTAGACTTTGTTGTTTTCTAGAAGCCAAATTGTAGCCATGGTCTAGGCTAAGTAAGCAGCTTAATGGGTTAATGGCAGGGCAGAATAACAAGGGTGACAGAGAGTCGCCCTGGAATATCCCCCTTTTCAATGTTTATCCCTGGGATAATAATCTGTCCTTTATCTTGGCTTAATTGCAAAGTGGTCTGCCACTATTTCATGGTTACTGTAATGTAATCAATCAGTGTAGGGTGTATCTTATACATTTTTAAGCACTCTTTTATCCATGAGTGTGGGATACTATCAAATGCTTTTTTGTAGTCAATCCATGCCATACTTAGGTTCTTCCCCTTCTTACAATTCTCTACTATAACTTTGTTTAACAACAAATGGTCCTTTGTTCCGTATGACTTTCTTTTATTGCCCTTTTGTTCTACTGCCATAATTGAGTTTTCTTCTAAATGACTATAAACTCTGTCAGCGTCAATTCCCATGTATAGATTGTATGTTGTTGGAAGACAAATTATTGGTCTATAATTTTTAGGGTAGCTTGCAGGTTCACTCTTAAGTAAGAGCATTGTTTTTCCTGTTGTTAACCAATGCGGTGTGTGTTTGGGGTGCATATATAAATAGTTCTTACTCATGGCTAAATCATTGTGCAAAGAAGTTAATACTTTAAGCCAAAAGTTAGGTACTGCATCTGGGCCTGGGGTTTTCCAGTTGGAGGCTTTTCTCAACTTTATTTCAATCTCTCTGGCTGTTATTTCATCCCACTTCATATCATGTACCTTTAAACTTCTTATTCTCTCTTTTACTTCTTATGTTCCACAGGATCTTCATAGATAGTTCTCCAAAATGGATCTACTTCCTCTTTTTTTGGCAGTTTATTCCTTTTACCGTATTTCCCAGTTTTCTATAAAACTTTTTTGGGTCATCAATAATTTATTTTGTGTTTTTCCCTTATATTTTTCTTCGTATCTTCTAAGTCTTTCCGCCTGTTTTGTAATTTTTAGTTTATCTCCAATAGTGCATAATAGATCCTGGTCTGTTCTAATACCACGCATTGCTTTTATCACATCTATCTTTCTTAATATTTTCATTGATCTGTTCCCTCTTCTATAATCTTCTAACAATGATACTTCTTGTCTTAGCTGCTTTATAGTTTTCTCTGTTCGATATTTCCAGGATGGTATTCACTGTTGCCCCTCTTTTCCCTCGCTACCCTATGTTCCTGTGGTAGAACTTAATCAGTTATTTCTTTAACAGCACAGTAATATATTCTGTTTACTTCTGTTATATCGCATGAGTCTCATGGACAGTGGTAATTACTGTGTTCATTTGTTTTATCAAGCTTCTGACTTTTGGGGTTTTATTAACCTTCTGCGGTCTATTTCTCTCATTGATCTTGATATATCTATCTTTGTCTAGTAAATCAAGCAACTCTTCTCTTAACTCTATTTCTTCTATACTGAGGGTACATCCCTTGTTTTCCATTTCCTGTGGACATTCTATAGAAACTTCTATAGCATCTTCTATGGCACATTCTCTTCAATTTCATCCTGTGCCTTCTGTTGTTCTGTCATATGGGAACTCACTGGCCTATCACTCCTCAACATTGACTGCATCAGAGTTTCCACAGTTTCCTGTTTCTTTCCTTGCTGTCTAGTTTCAAATGAATGTTTATACTGGTTTTTTTGTGGAAGGCTCCAAAATATCTTGATATGGCACCTGACCAGTTACTTCCTGTTCCACTGGTTTCCCCTTAATTTGGATATCCATTGCTCTGTCCTTCTGTGGTGCTTTCTGCATTTGATTTTCTACACTGAATCCTTCTCTTTGCAGCTATTCCATTACTTCAATTTCTATTTCTTTGACTTCTCCATTACTCATCTCTTTTTCTACTTTTCCTCTTAGTCTTCTTATTTTTTGTATTGTAAAGTTTTCCATATCCAGATTCCTTTGCCTATATTTTTCTTCAAATATCTTTGGTGCTTCTCTTTTTGTATTAATTAATTTTGCTTTCTCCTTTGTATTAATTAATTTTGCTTTCTCCTTTGTATTAATTAATTTTGCTTTCTCCTTTGTATTAATTTTGCTTTCTCCTTTGTATTAATTAATTTTGCTTTCTCCTTTGCATAAATATTACACCATATTAATTCTCTTTTCCTTTCCCCTGTCCATATTTCTTCTTCACATGTCTCCTGGTCTTCTTGCTTTTCTGTAGTCTGCCTTAGACCTTCTACATTAAATCCTTCACTTTGCAGACACTCCATAACTTCAGCTTCTGTTTCTTTAACCTTTACTTTACTAATCGTCTTTTCTACATTATGTTTTTGTGTTAATCTTTTTATTGTGAAATTTTCCATATCTGGATGCTTTTGCCTGTATTTCTCTTTGAATACTTTTGAGACTGCCTTCTCTATACTAGTTAATTTAGCTTTCTCCTTTGCATAAATATTGCACCATATCAAATCTCTCTTTCTTTCCCATGTCCATATCTCTTTTTAGCTTTGCAAATATCTCTAAGTTTTGTTGTTTATATTTTTCCACTTCCTCAAAGGTTTCTTTTTCCAAAGAGATCAAAGTTTCTTGATCTATATAATGTTTTTCAAAAATCTGCTGTATTAATGAACGCAAATTTTTATCTGAAGCTTCTGACAGTTTTTCCTGCAAAAGTATTTATCTTTCCTCTAATTTCTCTCTTAATCGTTTTGTATATCTTGTATCTGGAAATTTTGGGCTTCTTGCATAATAATAACAATACATAATTTCTTTCTTATACTCAGTAGTCCACTGTATCATCTTTATGGCTCTTTTTTGGCCAATCAATTTTTGTCCTTTTTGTGGACTGCTGCTTCCTTCTACAACAGGGGGGCCATCCTCCTCCTGACCCTGGCCTGGCCCCATTGTAGGAATATTTCCGCATTTTGAGGATTCTGCACTGTCATTTTTTCCAGTCCTGGCACCAGTGTGCCTACCAGGATTGGGCACTTTTTTATCCTGGGTCTTGTGCCCCCAGTTATCTTTTTTCATTTTTGATTTACTTCTGTCCATGATATATGCTATATAAATACAGTCTGTATATCAGTATCACCTTGGTGAGATTTTGGGAAAAACAGGGTCCACCTCGCGAAAGTACTCACCAAGACTTGAGGATGAATTTAATTTCAGCACTACTATGTTCCTTTGCTTGCTGACTTTTCATCTCTCCATCAGGACCCCTTTGACTTAATCAATGTCCTTTCAGATCTGCGTAACAAATCGATGCAAACAGGATTTATTCTGGTGGATGAAGACAGGAAAAGATCTATGGAGTCATCCTTACACCCTCTCTCAACCCAAGGCCATAGTGACCATGGACACTTCTCTGATAGGGTGGGCTTGGGCACTTCCAGGGAAAGATGGTCCAAGGCAGTTGATCCCCCATGGAGGCCAATCTGCATGTCACTGTTCTAAAACTGAGGGCAGTGCTTCTAGCATTGCAAGTATTTCAATCTGTCCTCCTGTCAGGAACAATTGCTATCCAGTCGGACAACATGTCTGTAGTCTGGTATATCAACAAACGGGGAGAACCAAGTCCTACCCATTGTGTCGGGAAGCCATTAGAATTTGGCATTGAGCGATAGCTTCCAACCGCTTTCTGATAGCAATGCACATTCCCAGGGATTCCAGTGTGATAGCAGACAAACTGAGCAGATGTATTCTCCTGCCTAAGGAGTGGTCCCTCAATCCTGTCATAGTGGTGAAGATCTTCAGTTGCTGAGGTCAGCCTTGGTGCGGTCTTTTTAAACCCCCCCCGCAAACTCCAAATGCAGCAGCTACTTTGACCAAATTCCCCCACAAGGGAGTCCCTGAGGGATGCTCTAGTACATGATTGGCCCACGAGACTTCTTTATGCTTACCCCCCCCTTTCCCCTGATCATGCAATTTCAAAAGAAAGCCCTTCAGTTGAGAAGCAAAGTAATCCTCATTGCACCCTATTGGCCTCTGCAAGTTTGGTTCCCCTTCCTTTCGCCTCACCTAGTACACCAACCATGGATTCTGCATCCAACGCCAGAATTGCTGTTGCACCCACAAGGGTTGACACATCCAAACATATTGAGTCTCAAGCTGACAGCTTGGTTCCTCCACTTCCAGTAATTGCTAGGCAAAATAAGCAAAATAACCTATCATCTCCTGTATGTAACATTCTTCTGGCTTCTCATAAACCATCCACAAGGAAATTTTACCTCCACAAGTGGAAAAGATTCATAATTTGGTCTTGTGAGAAGGGAATAGGCCCATTTTCAGCTCTGTTGGATTTGATATTGGACTATTTATCGAATCTCCCCCATTCAGGAGCAGCAGCCTCAGTTGTTCGGGTTCACCTGGCTGCTGTTTCCAACTTCAAAAATGGTTTCCAGGACTCGTTTTGGATTTCTCAGCGTATGTGTAAAACCATTTTGAAAGGTGTCACCCACTTTAGACCCCCCTTCAAAGAGCCAATCAAATCCTGGAATTTAACACTACTCCTACAATCCTTGACTCGTCCCCCTTTTTGCACCTGCTGCCATTTGCAATATGAAATTCTTATCCTGGAAAGCTTTATTCTTGGTAGCTGTTACATCAAAGGTGAATGTCTGAATTACAGGCTTTGTGCATAAAATGTCCTTTCATGGTTTTGTACAAAGACAGAGTATCACTCCGGACTAATCCGACCTTCTTACCCAAAGTTATTTTCGATTTCACTATTAATCAAACAATAGACCTGCCAGTTTTCTTTCCAAATTTTTCTACTAAAAGGGAATATTCACTACATTTACTTGATCTGCACAGACAATTGCAGTTCTGCTTGGACAGGACTAAATTATTATGGAAATCTAACCAATTATTCGTCTCATTTTCAGGATCAAAATTGGGAAGATCTGTTAACAAAGTGACTCTATTCAAATGGTTGAGAGATTGCATTGGCTTTATTTACCAACAAAACAAAGCTCTTCAACCTTACAAGGTCAAATCGCATTCCACCAGATGAGTCGCAATATCTGTTGCCTTCCATTCAAAAGCTTCCGTGGATGACATTTGTGGAGCAGCAACATGGGCCACTCCTCATACCTTTATCACTCATTACAAATTGGATTTGGTCTCCAGGGGGAGAGCCTCCTTTGGTTCAGTGGTGCTCATGAATATCCTTCTAGAAAATATAGATATATATTATAAAAAAAAAAAAAAAAAGGTACTGTATTTTCATGGTTCCAGTGGAGCTTTAAGTTGTGAAACATGGCAGTCCTTCAACCTTATGTATGCTTTTGAGAATGCATGACTACATTTGAAGATTGTTAAATACAGGATGGCAGTTTCCATACCTCTAAAATAATAGGCTGAGCATTTGCTCAGCATTTGGCAGAAATAACCCCTATGTTTGACAGGTATGCATGTTACACAAACTGAGTGCTTCAGAAGCATTAATGTGATGGTGTAATAAGTATATACATTGTGCCCAGGAGGTTGAAGCTACATGATATAAGCAAGATGAAAAGCAGAGAGCCTCATCTCACTAAGGAAGGAAATAGTGGCAAATGAATGTGAATTTTGAATCCTGCTTAAGGGTATTTTTTTCAAATATATTCTTATTTAGAAGGATAACTTCTTACATAATGTTATGTGGTGTGTTTTTACACATGTATTTCTTTGTATAATAGTAAGTTTGTGTCTGTTGTTTACTTTGTTTTTACACATGTATTTCTTTGTATAATAGTAAGTTTGTGTCTGTTGTTTACTTGTAAGGCCTTTAAGGGATGTAAGATGTAATGTGATCCTATCTCGCCTACATTCTCTACAGATGGGTTTGGAGCCGATCCTCGGCTCCGACTCGGCACGCTATACAGTAGCACGAAGTCTCTTATTGGCTGAGTTACCTCATATCCCAGGATGCACCACTACTGCTTCCCCAGATCTCGTTTGCCGCTTCTACAGCATAGACGTGGTCTCGGACTTGGCTGAGCTAAGTACCTCTAGTGCTTAAATTTCTGTCAGAAATTTTGCTAAATTTACCCAAAAGCTGTTTTAACAGCTATTTATTGTTGTGTGACTGTTTTTCCTTGAAACTTGTGGTAAAAAATTGTGTTTTGTCAACGCTAAGGTTCCCGTTTAAGTTAGAGGGGCCTTTGCCTAGCCCTCGCGCTTTAATTAGGGCTGTTTATCAGCTATTCCTTGTGTTTTAATTTTACAATTTGTGGTAGATTGTATTTTTTTCTTGGTGGCAAGTGTTCCCGTTTAACTTAGAGGGACCTTGCCTTAGTTTAAGTGTATTTTTCTTATACTCAGTGTTGAAATTCTCTCTTGTTAAAGTTAGTGGAAGTAGATAGCCATGTCTAAAGAACATAGGCCATCTGGTTTTAAAAAATGTTTAAAATGCTCTTACAAAATGTCCATTACGGACGACCATTTGTTGTGTGTATACTGTCTGGAGCCGAAGCACCTACAGGAATCCTGTAGCGTTTTCTTCTCGCGTGCTCCAAGAGAGGAAAAACAAGTTGATTTTGAAAGGGCTTATTACCCCTTCCTTTGAAGAAGCCCTATCTTCTTCTTCTTCCCCGTCGAGGAAGAAAAAATCTTCGGCTCCGACCAGCCCGTCGGATCCGGCAGCAAAAAAGTCAAGGCAGGCTTCTCCATCGGCTCCACGGACTTCGGAGCCGAGGGCAGAACGGTCTGCCTCGATGTCTCCAGCCTCGACTCCTCTGGTTTCGGGGCCGAGAGCTCAGGCGTCGAGAGGCGAGTCATCTCCATCGGCTCCACTGCCTTCGGAGCCGATGAAGGTTGCCCGCTCAGACTCTTCCCCTTCGGTGCCGAAGTCCACATCGGCTCCGAGGGAAATTGCAGTAGTGGTGGAATCTCCCTTGGCGCCGATACTTCTCGAAACCATTCAGAGCCGGTCCCCCAGTCTTTCGGAGCCGGCGGAGAAGTCGACTCGGACCCGGTAGGTCTCTTCTCGGTCCTCGAGGATGTCCGATTCGGACGTAGACAGGGTGCTTCAAAGGCTGTTTCAGTCTCCGGTCTTTCAAAAGTTGGTCTCGGCTCCAGCACAGTCGGCTCCGGAGCCTTCTTCCCACCCTGCCATCTTGGTTCCTCCTCCAACAGCTTCGGTGCCGTTGGAGTCGGTGTTGGTGGAGCCGGTGGAAGTTGTCGGGTCGGTTCCGACCCTAACTCCAACCCCACCCTTTGGGTCGGTGTTCGGTACACGGACCTCCTCTGTCGGCCCCGGGGAGGACGCTTGGGGACTGATCCTTTCAGTTCCGTGTCTCCCTCTCGGTGCGTCGGCAGCGGGAGTTCCGACTGCTGTTGTGGCCTTGGGGGCTGATCCTTCCCAGGACTGTGGGGGTCCCGCCTTCAAGGCCATGAGGAGTGCCTTGGCCAAATCCTCTCTGGCCACTTCCACCATCTCACCACCACCTTCCCTTGGCATGGAGACTGGTTCCTTTGCAATCCCCCTGTCTCACGACAGCGGAGCCCTGGGGCCTGAGGTTACCCCCGTCGGGGGTTCCTTTCTTCCCGGAGGCCCCTCCGAATCGTCTTCGGAGGAACCCCCGAGGAAGAGACAATGCAAGAGGAAGCATGTGGACTCCCCTGATGAGTCTCTCACCTCGGATACCGATCTCGATGATGCGGAAGGGTCCCCCAAGTCGTCCTCGGATGATGTCTCCTTTGCGGACATCTTGGAAATCCTTAAGCAACGAGGCGACTGGCAGTCCAAACCCCCTTCTGCTGTGGAGTCGGTGTTCCTCAAGGCCTTCGGGGCTCAGCCCTCCGCCTCCTGGGTGTCTCCGCCCTTCGATGAGCTCCTGGATTTGATCTCTTGAAGGGCGTGGGAACATCCAGACTCTGTTGAACCGGTGCCAGCTCGCCCCAATAAATTCCTTTCGGCACCCCCTGATAAGGATTTTCTTACCAAAGGTGTGGCTGTAGATGCCTTGGTGGTGGCATCTGCTACCCAACAAGATGTGGCAGAGGCTTCAACATCCGTCCATCCTCCTAATAAGGAGTCTAGGAGCATGGATCGGTATGGGAAGCACACCCTTGCTTCAGCAACCTTTACATTAAGGTCTCTGAATTACCTGACGCACTTTACGAGACTGCAGAGGGATCTGGTCAAGGAACTGTCGGATACCCTCTCTGGTAACTTACCGGAGCAGTTAGCCCAGACGGTTAACTCCCAGTTGGCTACCCTTTCCTCCCTATCCAACTCGTCCATGAGGCTCATTTCGTATGCGGCCGAAGGAGCGAGCAGAGCGGCGGGCACAGGTGTTACTCAATGGAGACAAGCCTGGCTATGCCTGTGTCACTTTGTGGAGGCCTTTAAGTCTTCCTTTGCCGACGCCCCCTTCGATGGGTCCTCCCTTTTTGGGCCCAAGGTAAAGGACACTTTAACTCGCTGCGAGCAGGAGGGTAAGACTTTAACTGACGTAGGGGCCCGGTTTTCCACTCCCTTCAGACCTTATCCCAAGGCTCGAAGAGGAGGGAAAATGTGGTTCTGTAAGTCTCAAAAGCCTTACTCATCGCAGCAGAGCGATTCCCCTTCTAGAGGCAGAGGAAGGGGAAATTTTTCAGGGAGACGCCGTCCAAGAGGTGGTGGAGGCTCCCGGAACACTGGAGACCACGAGTCCTTTCGTGGCTCCTCCTCCTTCCAGCATCCCTGAAGGAGTGCCTGACTGTGCAGCACCGGAGCCAGTCGGGGGTCGTTTTTCGAGGCACCTAAAGGCCTGGGAAAGTATCACCCAGGACCGATGGGTGCTCCGAATCATCGCCGGAGGTTACTCCATTCCCTTCTCTCAACCCCCTCCACCATCCCAGAGAATCCCGGACCCACCACCCAGTCAACGGGATATGGCAGCCATCGAAATTTCAAAGCTGCTTCAAAAAGGAGTCATCCAACCTGTCCCCACAGATCAGGCCAGATCAGGGACTTACTCAAGATTCTTTTTGGTACCAAAAAAGACCGGGGACCTGAGGCCCATTTTGGATCTCAGCAGATTAAACCGATCAGTGGAAAAGTCCAAATTCCGGATGGTCACCTTGCAAACCATTCTCCTGCTTCTGGAGAACGGTGTTTGGATGTGCTCCATCAATCTCAAAGATGCCTATTATCAAATTCTGATAGATCAGGCGTCAAGGAGACACTTGCGCTTCAGCCTGGGGGACAGTCATTTTCAGTTCCGTGCACTGCCCTTTGGTCTCACCACAGCCCCCAGGGTGTTCACCAAATGTTTGGCAGTGGTGACTGCTCACCTGAGAAGTCTAGGATTCCAGGTGTTTCCATACCTAGATGACTGGCTCCTAACTGCCACTTCAAGGCATCTACTCTTAAAAACTCTAGCAGTCACTATCTCCTTAGGCAGCTCCTTAGGAATCACATTCAATTGGACAAAATCCGTATTGCTGCCATCACAGCATATTCTGTTTATTGGTGCAGAAATAGACTCAAGGCAGATGCGAGTCTATCTTCCTGCGGAAAGGATAGCAACATTGCAGTTTCAGGTTCGGGAGTTACTCCTCAGACGTCGCACTCCAGCGAGAATGGTCCTACAGCTGTTAGGTTCCATGTCAGCCACCATTCTTCTCGTCCCCTTAGCAAGATTGCACATGAGGATACTCCAGTGGCTCCTCTCAGTCCAGTGGTCTTATCAAGACCTCCCCCTCAGTCACCAAATAGTGATCACAGAGACGTGCAAACAGGATCTTCGTTGGTGGCTTCTTTCCTCCAACCTGGATCAGGGGCGACCCTTCGTTCCCCCATCCCCCTTAGCCACGTTGACTATGGACGCCTCCCAGACAGGGTGGGAGGGTCATTATCTGGGCAGGTCGGTCCAAGGCACGTGGCACTCCGATGAGCATCTTCTCCACATCAATATCTTGGAAATGAGGGCGGTGCTTCTAACGCTGCAAGCGCTGCACGATCACCTCCCCCAGGGGACGATTGCCATTCAGTCCGTCAACATGTCGGTAGTCTGGTACTTGAACAAGCAAGGAGGGACCAGGTCTTACCCCCTTTGCAGAGAGGCCATGAGAGTATGGGATTGGGCGATTGCTACCAAATGCTTTCTAGTGGCAACTCACATTCCGGGAACATCCAATGTGATAGCCGACAGACTGAGCAGGACTATTCTCTCCCCTCACGAATGGTCCTTGAATCACAAAGTGGCGACACAGATTTTCACGAGATGGGGAGTTCCATGTTGCGATCTTTTTGCAACTCCCCTCAACGCAAAATGCCAACAGTTCTTCTCTCTCATTCCAGTTCCCGGGGAGACCCCCAAGGATGTTCTGATCCAAGCTTGGCCCCCCGGTCTGCTATACGCCTTTCCACCGGTTCCCCTTCTTCCCAAACTAATTCAGAAGGCTATCCGACTGAGAAGCAAAATGATTCTAATCGCCCCATACTGGCCTCGTCAAGTTTGGTTCCCCTTTCTTCGCAAGTATGCATTGGACGGTCCCTGGTTCCTGGACCAAGTTCCGGACCTCCTGACGCATCAGTCAGGACAGCTCCATCAGTCCCTCCATTCATTGAAGCTAGCTGCTTGGCTACTCCTTTTCCGACCATAGTTAGGAACCATTCTTTCGACCCTGAAGTCATGCATATTTTGTCCTCTGCCCACAAGACTTCTAAGTTGTATAGTAGTAAATGGAAGAGGTTTGCTATTTGGGCCCAACTCCGAGGATTAGATCCTATGACTGCTTCTGTGTCAGAGGTTCTGAAGTTTTTAACTTCCCTGTTCATCCAGGGTTGTTCGGTGTCTACCATCAAAGTTCAATTGGCAGCTATTTCCAATTTTCATGAGAATACAGACCCACCTTTAATGAGCAACAAGTTGTGCAAAGCCTTCATTAAAGGAGCTTGGCTTTTACGGCCCCCTATATCGCATCCTGCACCACCGTGGGACCTTAATGTGGTGTTAGGCGCATTAACCACACCCCCCTTTGAGCCGGCAGCAACCTGTGACTTAAAATTTCTTTCCTGGAAGACTGCCCTTCTAGTTGCTATCACATCAGCCAGGCGAGTTTCAGAACTTCAAGCCTTATGTGTCAAACCACCATACCTGGTATTTCACAAAGATAGAGTATCTCTTAGACCAAACCCATCCTTTATACCAAAGGTTTGTTCTAACTTTTGTTTGCAACAATCACTGGAATTACCGTTTTTTTCCCTAAGTATACAAACAAAGCTGAGTATACCTTTCACAGCTTAGATGTGCATAGACAATTACGTTTCTATTTGGATAGGACACACCAAGCACGAAAATCAGATCAACTGTTTGTGTCCTTTTCGGACAATAAATTGGGCAAAGCAATCACGAAAGTCACTATTGCCAAGTGGATCAGAGACTGCATCAGTCATATTTATCACATTTCAAATAAAGAGCTTACAATCCCAGTGAAAGCTCATTCTACCAGGGCTATGGCCACTTCGGCAGCCTTTAATTCCAAGCTCTCTATTAATGACATTTGTGCGGCTGCTACGTGGTCTTCTCTACACACCTTTATTACTCACTACAAATTGGATGTGGCATCTAGGGGTCGAGCTTCCTTCGGTTCCACGGTTCTCCGGACCGTTTTCCAATGAGCCACCCAGGAATTAGGTGCAAGGGACGCTGTCCCATCTGTAGAGAATGTTGGCGAGATAGGATCACATTACATCTTTTAGTTATGTACTTACCATAACTTTAGATGTATGGGATCCATCTCGCCTACATTCCTAATAACCCACCCTCCTTCCCCCTGCCTTGGAGGCCAGAAGAGACCGGATGGCCTGAATACAACTGTTTCCTCTCTTGAAACACCTGGCAATTGTATAACAACAGTCTATGTGTGTGCGTGTGCATGTGTGCGGACAAACAAGATCTGGGGAAGCAGTAGTGGTGCATCCTGGGATATGAGGTAACTCAGCCAATAAGAGACTTCATGCTATTGTATAGCGTGCCGCCGAACCCATCTGTAGAGAATGTAGGCGAGATGGATCCCATACATCTAAAGTTATGGTAAGTACATAACTAAAAGTTTGTCAGCACTTGCACATTTGTTGTTCAAAAGTGTATTAAGGGCTACATTGCAGCATGCAGGATTATTAGGTTAGATGATAGAACACTCCTAATTATGAGTAATGTTCAATAGTACTGTAGGATTGTGTGTCCTCCACATACGTAATTAGCCTCAAAATTTTAATAGTGCTATTGTGACAATCAGATGTCCTCGTTTAGTTGTTTTTATGTGCTTATGTTGTCAAGAATATGTGCTTAGTAAACAATACGTGCCTAACCAAAATTTACTTAGACTGTCGATTCAAATATTTTACAGTCAGGCACAAGTGTAGCATACTATATGGACCTCTGGGATACTAGTAGTGTAAAGATTATGAAGGGCCATGCTGGAACAAGGTTGTTAATTCCACTGTTTTCCATACCAACAGAGCTATGCCTAAAAACAGGTCCCAAAGAAACTGCATCTAATGGTACTTCCACATTCAACTGGAAACCAAAGTTTACAGATACATAGAATAAGATGGTACTGGTCGCCCTCTGTCTCCATAAGCAAGGGCTCTTTGCTGTCCATTCTCCCAACCAGCCCTTCCATGACCATGCCTTTACTGAAACTGTCACCACTGTTAACACTGTAGGTGGTCAGGACTGTGCCTACAAAATGGTTCACTTCAAGGCCATGGATATTATCTGTATTCCCACCCACAGAGCAGAAACCCCGGCATGAGAATGTAGAGCAATAGGTGGTGGGTCATCAACCAAACCACCCCTGTCAGAGGCATGGGATTTCCTGGTCTCAATTAAAGGCAGTACTACCTACACTGAGTCCCACATTGTGGTACTGGAAGTTGGGGCAGAGCTGGACCGGTCCCAGAAATTGCAGATGCCCCAGTTATGTAGTCCTAGTTCATTGTTTAACAGTTGTAAGCCCTCATGAATTTGTAGTTTCTTTAGACTTCATTAAATCTGTCTGACATATGGTATACATGTGTATCAGAGTTCTGTATAGAGAAAGTGTAGTACCAAGACACATATGGAACAACCAGTATTCACAAGAAGCTGCTATTACAGGAACAGATTCCACAAACGATCCTTAAGATGAAGCAAACAGTTTATTGGAAATAAAAATGAGCTTTCGTGGTCCATCCACGCTTCTTCAGATGAATCATTTAAACTTATGTGAAGATTATATATACAACCGCTCAAGGCGGGAAAGTCTGCTCATTAATCAATTAATTAACATTTAATCACACTAGGACCTTTAAAACTAAGCAGTAAAAATTTTAACCATTTAAGTGCACTTACAAAATCACAACTCAAGCTATTGTATACAGTTGTGTTACAAGAAGCACATTTATGCTGTTATATACACGATTAAAAATATATAATAAATCTATAAATAAGAAACATACATACAAATATTATCTTAATTTATGTATATAATTTGTGACATTCATAAAATTTATAAATTTATAATATATACATACTTGATAGAGATGCTTATATAGTTCTGCTAGCTAAAGCATATCAAATATATCAGTAAACTTAACATTAATAACTATAAGTTTATTCAGTCCCATCATTATTGACCATATGTGGAAACGAAATCATTATATGAAGTATAAAATATACTATTTGAATTTAAAACTTATATATATAGTTATCTATGATAATATTATACTTCCATAGCAGCACATATAATATGACAATTAATGTATGTGCATCATGCAGAATCAAAAAAATAAGAAATGCATGAAAGATATATATTTGATTTTAATTTCTACTATCATTATGCATTTTTGTAAATCCATTGTATAAACAATGACTAAGTATGTATGTATATATAATAAGACTAAAGAATAAAAAATATATAAAGAATATTTGTTTTAATTCTGTCAAAGGTGTAAGGACCTAACATTCATTTCCTAGATATTAATAGTGGTTTAATGGACACCTGGGTATTGAGTCCCGGCTCAATATGTGCGCCCAAGCGGAAAATCCATTCGAGCTCCATTAAAGCCAACTGGTTCTCTTTGTCCCCGCCTCTTTCATGCTGGTTCACTATTTGTAGAACCCTAAAAGAAAAGAAGTGTGTAGAAAACTCTATAACATGTTTGGCCAGCACATTGTTATCTACGGCTTTGCGTATATCATAAAGATGATTATATATACGCTCCTGCAGCCTTCTTTTTGTTAGTCCCACGTAGAAGGCCTCACATTTATCGCAGGTGGCCAAATATATCAAGTTCCTGGTATTGCAATTTGCTCTAAACCGTGGATTAAAAACATAATTAATACTAGGATGTATAAAACACTGTGTCTTGGTTATATATCTGCACCTGTTGCAGCTATAACATGGATAAGTACCAAAAGCCTTAGTTTTAATATCATGGGTCACAATATTTTCTTCATTCCTTGTGATGTTCACATCTCCACATAAGATTCTTTTTAGATTCCTGCTGTTTTTATATATAAAGAAGGGGCTCTTGCCTACAAATTTCTTGGTAAAGGAATCTAATGTTAAGATATGCCAGTTAGTATTAATAACTTGCTGAATCTTACTAATGTCACTAGTGTAAGTGACTATATAGCCCATTTGGTTATTTCTGGCTTCTTCTCTCCTGTTAAATCTTATATTATTACTTTTACTTTTCTCAGCTTTATTTTCCTTTTGAATGGGTATGATGTCACCTAGGACATTAAACTTTATATTATTAACCATTTTGGAATTATACCCTCTATCTATAAATAATTTCTCTAAGAACTGTGCTTCTTTGTATAGTTCATCTTTATTACTGCACAGTCTCTTAATTCTAGTATATTGGCTCTTAACTATAGCTTGAAATGTGTGGCGCGGGTGCATACTGTCGAAACATAGCATAGAATTCTTCCAAGTTGGTTTCCTATATAGAGTGGATTCCAATCTGCCCTCATTGGTGAACCTTATGGTGACATCCAGGAAATGTATCTCTTGATTTGAAATTTCCTGTGTAAAACGTAAGAATGTGCTAGTATTGTTTAAATATTGAAAAAAACATTCAAATGATTCCTGATTGCCTTCCCAAATTATTATAACATCATCAACAAAACGTCTATAAAGCTTTATAAACTTAAAATTCTCATGTGTGAAGAGATAAAGCTTCTCCCACCATAAGACTACCAGGTTGGCGTAAGTGTTAGCGCAGGGGGTGCCCATGGCAACCCCCCACTTCTGTAAATAGACACTGCCACCAAACATAAAGGCATTATTAAATAGCACTAGTTCTAACAGTTGATCTATCAATATAATCCTGTCCTTCGAAAAGTTAGTTTCCTTAATCAGCAATTCATTTATATATTGCATACCGATGTCATTAGGTATCGAGGTGAATAAGTCTTTGACATCTAAAGTAATTAAAAGATAGGATTGATTTCTATCTAAATATAACTCTTTGATGTCATTCAAAATATTATATGTGTCTTTTAATATTGTGGGTGACTGGTTGACTACTGGTCTTAATATATTTTCAATCAATTGTGAAGCATGTGCTGTCACCCACCTATCACCCGATACTATGGGTCTAAAGGGTACAGGAATTATGTCCTTATGTACCTTTGGTATGCCTTTTATTATAGGGGTAACAGGATGTTCAATATATAAAAACTCATATACTTCTTGGCTGATTTGCCGACACATGAGAAGATCATAAAAGACGTCTTTGACATTTTTAATAATTTTGGTCACTGTGTCATGAGATATTGGAATGTAGGTGTCTGCTTGCTGTAACATTTGAGTCATGCCAATAATATAGTCCTTAGAATTTAAAAGGACTACCCCCCCCCCTTATCAGCTGGTTTAACTATTATTTGAGCATTGTGTTTAAGTTCATTAAGAGAACGATACTCATCTGGAGTCAAATTATAGAATCTACCCTTCTTATCAGTGTTGCTAAACATTGAGTAGAATTGATTCTCACAAGCCCTAAGAAAACAATCTACGTGCAAAGGCATATCAGGAATATATACACTTTTCGTTCTTATTAAATCATGCCCCCATTCTTTGGTAGTTGTATCATTAAATGTTAATTTCAAACATAAGTTCCTGCAGAACATTCTTAAATTAAACAATGTGTCAGTTAGTGTGGCCGAAATGGCCGGTATAAAACTAAGACCTCTATTTAGAACCTGTGCAGTGATATCATCCAAAACAAAGTCAGAAAGGTTAAACAATAAATCTGAAGTCACATTTTCTTCCTTCTGTTGTAAGTGAATGTCTCCGATGAATATTTTCTCTTTCGTGAGTCCCTGCTGTGCGATCTTCCCCGGTTGGAATATGTAGGGGTCTTTTTCTGATATGGTAAAAAATTCACAAGCGAAGGTAACGCACTGGAGCTATTTTTGGGAATAGCTCCTGTTGTGTTCGCAGATGCCTGATGGAAAAACGCCTCTTGATTCGGTGGGGGCGTGTCAGTGTGAATGGTATCAGCCTGGTTGTTTTCAGCTGTTACCGTTGCATAGGTGCCTTTATTAACCATAGAAGCAGGTATCTCCGGTAGGGCTGGTACAACATTATGTGTGTCTTTGTTTCTTTGCATAGAGGAAGCAAAAACTGTTTCAGGTGTAGGCACAGGATTCTGATGATTATTAGAGTTAGTTCTCGGCCAAACAAACACCTGGCCTTTTTGAAAGTCTTGATAATCGCGCAACAATTTTTTCTGTTTAGTAATTCTCAATTTATCACTGAAAACATTGATTTGAGAAAAGACACATTTGATTTTATCAAGGCAATGATCGGAACTAAATCTTTCTAACAGTTGCTGATATAGATGTTCCGTGGTGTTTCTTAGTTCAGTCTCTAATGGCAGGAAATAATCAAGCATTAATTGGGCATATTTGAAACCCAACTCTATATTAAGATCCTGCCATCGCTTTAATAATTCAGGATGTGAGTCCCCATAAGTGGGCATACAGAACACCCTCATGCCCCTGGGGACTACTTTAAAATGAATACAAGCTTGTAAATGCAGCCTCTGCCACGCATATCTTTGCAATTGATACAAATTATCTTCTATAGTTTTTAAGAGTGGATAAAATTCTGTAAGGTTCTCACCATTTGTTTCTAGGTTGACATGTCCCACTTCTCCTGAAAGGTCCAGAGACAATAAAGGGTTGCTATTGAGATGTGTAAGTCCTTCCCACAAGGACATAGTATCCCTCGACTCCGGTTCCAAAGGAGTAACAGGTTCCATAAGGTGCTGGAAACGCTGACCAAGTTAAAATAACAAGAAAACCAATGCAAACGAAAGTCCGCGTTCCTGCTGAATGGTACTATACCAAAAAGTCGCAAAATCTGTATAGAGAAAGTGTAGTACCAAGACACATATGGAACAACCAGTATTCACAAGAAGCTGCTATTACAGGAACAGATTCCACAAACGATCCTTAAGATGAAGCAAACAGTTTATTGGAAATAAAAATGAGCGCTTTCGCGTGGTCCATCCACGCTTCTTCAGATGAATCATTTAAACTTATGTGAAGATTATATATACAACCGCTCAAGGCGGGAAAGTCTGCTCATTAATCAATTAATTAACATTTAATCACACTAGGACCTTTAAAACTAAGCAGTAAAAATTTTAACCATTTAAGTGCACTTACAAAATCACAACTCAAGCTATTGTATACAGTTGTGTTACAAGAAGCACATTTATGCTGTTATATACACGATTAAAAAATATATAATAAATCTATAAATAAGAAACATACATACAAATATTATCTTAATTTATGTATATAATTTGTGACATTCATAAAATTTATAAATTTATAATATATACATACTTGATAGAGATGCTTATATAGTTCTGCTAGCTAAAGCATATCAAATATATCAGTAAACTTAACATTAATAACTATAAGTTTATTCAGTTCCATCATTATTGACCATATGTGGAAACGAAATCATTATATGAAGTATAAAATATACTATTTGAATTTAAAACTTATATATATAGTTATCTATGATAATATTATACTTCCATAGCAGCACATATAATATGACAATTAATATATGTGCATCATGCAGAATCAAAAAAATAAGAAATGCATGAAAGATATATATTTGATTTTAATTTCTACTATCATTATGCTCCGAACCCATCTGTAGAGAATGTAGGCGAGATGGATCCCATACATCTAAAGTTATGGTAAGTACATAACTAAAAGTTTGTCAGCACTTGCACATTTGTTGTTCAAAAGTGTATTAAGGGCTACATTGCAGCATGCAGGATTATTAGGTTAGATGATAGAACACTCCTAATTAAGAGTAATGTTCAATAGTACTGTAGGATTGTGTGTCCTCCACATACGTAATTAGCCTCAAAATTTTAATAGTGCTATTGTGACAATCAGATGTCCTCGTTTAGTTGTTTTTATGTGCTTATGTTGTCAAGAATATGTGCTTAGTAAACAATACGTGCCTAACCAAAATTTACTTAGACTGTCGATTCAAATATTTTACAGTCAGGCACAAGTGTAGCATACTATATGGACCTCTGGGATACTAGTAGTGTAAAGATTATGAAGGGCCATGCTGGAACAAGGTTGTTAATTCCACTGTTTTCCATACCAACAGAGCTATGCCTAAAAACAGGTCCCAAAGAAACTGCATCTAATGGTACTTCCACATTCAACTGGAAACCAAAGTTTACAGATACATAGAATAAGATGGTACTGGTCGCCTCTGTCTCCATAAGCAAGGGCTCTTTGCTGTCCATTCTCCCAACCAGCCCTTCCATGACCATGCCTTTACTGAAACTGTCACCACTGTTAACACTGTAGGTGGTCAGGACTGTGCCTACAAAATGGTTCACTTCAAGGCCATGGATATTATCTGTATTCCCACCCACAGAGCAGAAACCCGGCATGAGAATGTAGAGCAATAGGTGGTGGGTCATCAACCAAACCACCCCTGTCAGAGGCATGGGATTTCCTGGTCTCAATTAAAGGCAGTACTACCTACACTGAGTCCCACATTGTGGTACTGGAAGTTGGGGCAGAGCTGGACCGGTCCCAGAAATTGCAGATGCCCCAGTTATGTAGTCCTAGTTCATTGTTTAACAGTTGTAAGCCCTCATGAATTTGTAGTTTCTTTAGACTTCATTAAATCTGTCTGACATATGGTATACATGTGTATCAGAGTTCTGTATAGAGAAAGTGTACTACCAAGACACATATGGAACAACCAGTATTCACAAGAAGCTGCTATTACAGGAACAGATTCCACAAACGATCCTTAAGATGAAGCAAACAGTTTATTGGAAATAAAAATGAGCGCTTTCGCGTGGTCCATCCACGCTTCTTCAGATGAATCATTTAAACTTATGTGAAGATTATATATACAACCGCTCAAGGCGGGAAAGTCTGCTCATTAATCAATTAATTAACATTTAATCACACTAGGACCTTTAAAACTAAGCAGTAAAAATTTTAACCATTTAAGTGCACTTACAAAATCACAACTCAAGCTATTGTATACAGTTGTGTTACAAGAAGCACATTTATGCTGTTATATACACGATTAAAAAATATAATAAATCTATAAATAAGAAACATACATACAAATATTATCTTAATTTATGTATATAATTTGTGACATTCATAAAATTTATAAATTTATAATATATACATACTTGAGAGAGATGCTTATATAGTTCTGCTAGCTAAAGCATATCAAATATATCAGTAAACTTAACATTAATAACTATAAGTTTATTCAGTTCCATCATTATTGACCATATGTGGAAACGAAATCATTATATGAAGTATAAAATATACTATTTGAATTTAAAACTTATATATATAGTTATCTATGATAATATTATACTTCCATAGCAGCACATATAATATGACAATTAATGTATGTGCATCATGCAGAATCAAAAAAATAAGAAATGCATGAAAGATATATATTTGATTTTAATTTCTACTATCATTATGCATTTTGTAAATCCATTGTATAAACAATGACTAAGTATGTATGTATATATAATAAGACTAAAGAATAAAAAATATATAAAGAATATTTGTTTTAATTCTGTCAAAGGTGTAAGGACCTAACATTCATTTCCTAGATATTAATAGTGGTTTAATGGACACCTGGGTATTGAGTCCCGTCTCAATATGTGCGCCCAAGCGGAAAATCCATTCGAGCTCCATTAAAGCCAACTGGTTCTCTTTGTCCCCGCCTCTTTCATGCTGGTTCACTATTTGTAGAACCCTAAAAGAAAAGAAGTGTGTAGAAAACTCTATAACATGTTTGGCCAGCGCATTGTTATCTACGGCTTTGCGTATATCATAAAGATGATTATATATACGCTCCTGCAGCCTTCTTTTTGTTAGTCCCACGTAGAAGGCCTCACATTTATCGCAGGTGGCCAAATATATCAAGTTCCTGGTATTGCAATTTGCTCTAAACCGTGGATTAAAAACATAATTAATACTAGGATGTATAAAACACTGTGTCTTGGTTATATATCTGCACCTGTTGCAGCTATAACATGGATAAGTACCAAAAGCCTTAGTTTTAATATCATGGGTCACAATATTTTCTTCATTCCTTGTGATGTTCACATCTCCACATAAGATTCTTTTTAGATTCCTGCTGTTTTTATATATAAAGAAGGGGCTCTTGCCTACAAATTTCTTGGTAAAGGAATCTAATGTTAAGATATGCCAGTTAGTATTAATAACTTGCTGAATCTTACTAATGTCACTAGTGTAAGTGACTATATAGCCCATTTGGTTATTTCTGGCTTCTTCTCTCCTGTTAAATCTTATATTATTACTTTTACTTTTCTCAGCTTTATTTTCCTTTTGAATGGGTATGATGTCACCTAGGACATTAAACTTTATATTATTAACCATTTTGGAATTATACCCTCTATCTATAAATAATTTCTCTAAGAACTGTGCTTCTTTGTATAGTTCATCTTTATTACTGCACAGTCTCTTAATTCTAGTATATTGGCTCTTAACTATAGCTTGAAATGTGTGGCGCTGGTGCATACTGTCGAAACATAGCATAGAATTCTTCCAAGTTGGTTTCCTATATAGAGTGGATTCCAATCTGCCCTCATTGGTGAACCTTATGGTGACATCCAGGAAATGTATCTCTTGATTTGAAATTTCCTGTGTAAAACGTAAGAATGTGCTAGTATTGTTTAAATATTGAAAAAAACATTCAAATGATTCCTGATTGCCTTCCCAAATTATTATAACATCATCAACAAAACGTCTATAAAGCTTTATAAACTTAAAATTCTCATGTGTGAAGAGATAAAGCTTCTCCCACCATAAGACTACCAGGTTGGCGTAAGTGTTAGCGCAGGGGGTGCCCATGGCAACCCCCCACTTCTGTAAATAGACACTGCCACCAAACATAAAGGCATTATTAAATAGCACTAGTTCTAACAGTTGATCTATCAATATAATCCTGTCCTTCGAAAAGTTAGTTTCCTTAATCAGCAATTCATTTATATATTGCATACCGATGTCATTAGGTATCGAGGTGAATAAGTCTTTGACATCTAAAGTAATTAAAAGATAGGATTGATTTCTATCTAAATATAACTCTTTGATGTCATTCAAAATATTATATGTGTCTTTTAATATTGTGGGTGACTGGTTGACTACTGGTCTTAATATATTTTCAATCAATTGTGAAGCATGTGCTGTCACCCACCTATCACCCGATACTATGGGTCTAAAGGGTACAGGAATTATGTCCTTATGTACCTTTGGTATGCCTTTTATTATAGGGGTAACAGGATGTTCAATATATAAAAACTCATATACTTCTTGGCTGATTTGCCGACACATGAGAAGATCATAAAAGACGTCTTTGACATTTTTAATAATTTTGGTCACTGTGTCATGAGATATTGGAATGTAGGTGTCTGCTTGCTGTAACATTTGAGTCATGCCAATAATATAGTCCTTAGAATTTAAAAGGACTACCCCCCCCCCCCTATCAGCTGGTTTAACTATTATTTGAGCATTGTGTTTAAGTTCATTAAGAGAACGATACTCATCTGGAGTCAAATTATAGAATCTACCCTTCTTATCAGTGTTGCTAAACATTGAGTAGAATTGATTCTCACAAGCCCTAAGAAAACAATCTACGTGCAAAGGCATATCAGGAATATATACACTTTTCGTTCTTATTAAATCATGCCCCCATTCTTTGGTAGTTGTATCATTAAATGTTAATTTCAAACATAAGTTCCTGCAGAACATTCTTAAATCAAACAATGTGTCAGTTAGTGTGGCCGAAATGGCCGGTATAAAACTAAGACCTCTATTTAGAACCCGTGCAGTGATATCATCCAAAACAAAGTCAGAAAGGTTAAACAATAAATCTGAAGTCACATTTTCTTCCTTCTGTTGTAAGTGAATGTCTCCGATGAATATTTTCTCTTTCGTGAGTCCCTGCTGTGCGATCTTCCCCGGTTGGAATATGTAGGGGTCTTTTTCTGATATGGTAAAAAATTCACAAGCGAAGGTAACGCACTGGAGCTATTTTTGGGAATAGCTCCTGTTGTGTTCGCAGATGCCTGATGGAAAAACGCCTCTTGATTCGGTGGGGGCGTGTCAGTGTGAATGGTATCAGCCTGGTTGTTTTCAGCTGTTACCGTTGCATAGGTGCCTTTATTAACCATAGAAGCAGGTATCTCCGGTAGGGCTGGTACAACATTATGTGTGTCTTTGTTTCTTTGCATAGAGGAAGCAAAAACTGTTTCAGGTGTAGGCACAGGATTCTGATGATTATTAGAGTTAGTTCTCGGCCAAACAAACACCTGGCCTTTTTGAAAGTCTTGATAATCGCGCAACAATTTTTTCTGTTTAGTAATTCTCAATTTATCACTGAAAACATTGATTTGAGAAAAGACACGTTTGATTTTATCAAGGCAATGATCGGAACTAAATCTTTCTAACAGTTGCTGATATAGATGTTCCGTGGTGTTTCTTAGTTCAGTCTCTAATGGCAGGAAATAATCAAGCATTAATTGGGCATATTTGAAACCCAACTCTATATTAAGATCCTGCCATCGCTTTAATAATTCAGGATGTGAGTCCCCATAAGTGGGCATACAGAACACCCTCATGCCCCTGGGGACTACTTTAAAATGAATACAAGCTTGTAAATGCAGCCTCTGCCACGCATATCTTTGCAATTGATACAAATTATCTTCTATAGTTTTTAAGAGTGGATAAAATTCTGTAAGGTTCTCACCATTTGTTTCTAGGTTGACATGTCCCACTTCTCCTGAAAGGTCCAGAGACAATAAAGGGTTGCTATTGAGATGTGTAAGTCCTTCCCACAAGGACATAGTATCCCTCGACTCCGGTTCCAAAGGAGTAACAGGTTCCATAAGGTGCTGGAAACGCTGACCAAGTTAAAATAACAAGAAAACCAATGCAAACGAAAGTCCGCGTTCTGCTGAATGGTACTATACCAAAAAGTCGCAAAATCTGTATAGAGAAAGTGTAGTACCAAGACACATATGGAACAACCAGTATTCACAAGAAGCTGCTATTACAGGAACAGATTCCACAAACGATCCTTAAGATGAAGCAAACAGTTTATTGGAAATAAAAATGAGCGCTTTCGTGGTCCATCCACGCTTCTTCAGATGAATCATTTAAACTTATGTGAAGATTATATATACAACCGCTCAAGGCGGAAAGTCTGCTCATTAATCAATTAATTAACATTTAATCACACTAGGACCTTTAAAACTAAGCAGTAAAAATTTTAACCATTTAAGTGCACTTACAAAATCACAACTCAAGCTATTGTATACAGTTGTGTTACAAGAAGCACATTTATGCTGTTATATACACGATTAAAAAATATATAATAAATCTATAAATAAGAAACATACATACAAATATTATCTTAATTTATGTATATAATTTGTGACATTCATAAAATTTATAAATTTATAATATATACATACTTGATAGAGATGCTTATATAGTTCTGCTAGCTAAAGCATATCAAATATATCAGTAAACTTAACATTAATAACTATAAGTTTATTCAGTTCCATCATTATTGACCATATGTGGAAACGAAATCATTATATGAAGTATAAAATATACTATTTGAATTTAAAACTTATATATATAGTTATCTATGATAATATTATACTTCCATAGCAGCACATATAGTATGACAATTAATGTATGTGCATCATTCAGAATCAAAAAAATAAGAAATGCATGAAAGATATATATTTGATTTTAATTTCTACTATCATTATGCTCCGAACCCATCTGTAGAGAATGTAGGCGAGATGGATCCCATACATCTAAAGTTATGGTAAGTACATAACTAAAAGTTTGTCAGCACTTGCACATTTGTTGTTCAAAAGTGTATTAAGGGCTACATTGCAGCATGCAGGATTATTAGGTTAGATGATAGAACACTCCTAATTAAGAGTAATGTTCAATAGTACTGTAGGATTGTGTGTCCTCCACATACGTAATTAGCCTCAAAATTTTAATAGTGCTATTGTGACAATCAGATGTCCTCGTTTAGTTGTTTTTATGTGCTTATGTTGTCAAGAATATGTGCTTAGTAAACAATACGTGCCTAACCAAAATTTACTTAGACTGTCGATTCAAATATTTTACAGTCAGGCACAAGTGTAGCATACTATATGGACCTCTGGGATACTAGTAGTGTAAAGATTATGAAGGGCCATGCTGGAACAAGGTTGTTAATTCCACTGTTTTCCATACCAACAGAGCTATGCCTAAAAACAGGTCCCAAAGAAACTGCATCTAATGGTACTTCCACATTCAACTGGAAACCAAAGTTTACAGATACATAGAATAAGATGGTACTGGTCGCCCTCTGTCTCCATAAGCAAGGGCTCTTTGCTGTCCATTCTCCCAACCAGCCCTTCCATGACCATGCCTTTACTGAAACTGTCACCACTGTTAACACTGTAGGTGGTCAGGACTGTGCCTACAAAATGGTTCACTTCAAGGCCATGGATATTATCTGTATTCCCACCCACAGAGCAGAAACCCCGGCATGAGAATGTAGAGCAATAGGTGGTGGGTCATCAACCAAACCACCCCTGTCAGAGGCATGGGATTTCCTGGTCTCAATTAAAGGCAGTACTACCTACACTGAGTCCCACATTGTGGTACTGGAAGTTGGGGCAGAGCTGGACCGGTCCCAGAAATTGCAGATGCCCCAGTTATGTAGTCCTAGTTCATTGTTTAACAGTTGTAAGCCCTCATGAATTTGTAGTTTCTTTAGACTTCATTAAATCTGTCTGACATATGGTATACATGTGTATCAGAGTTCCAACAAACATGTTCATCTGCACAAGGTATGGTTTGGGGTACGATTTTTTCTCAAGTTTATAGTTGTAAAGATATCAGTTCCATTTGTACTTGTGGTGCTGGGTCATATATATTGTTGTCCTTTGGTATATTCATAAGTGAATCTTTATCTGGCACTAGTACTGTGGAATGGCTTTGTATTTAAACTGTACCCCACCGGCATTATTGTGCAGAAATGGGCATGCCCAAATTGATTGACAGAGCAAGCCTGTGTGAAGTGGCATGGTAATTATGGCTGATTGACAAGCCATGCAGATTTGAAATTGTGAATATTCATTGGGAATATTCATTATGTGATCGTACTGTGCCGTTCTGAAAAAAACGATTATTTTAAGGGAGTTATAGGTTCATAGATTAGTACTAAGCTAACTGCCCTTGCGAGCCATTTTAAGCTTAGCCAATTATCCATTGTGAGATTCAAACCCTTTACTTTGTGTTTGTAAGACAAACACCTTAACCATTAGGCCACCCATTTGTTTTCCTTTTATTAACAAATGTAAGGACAGTCTCAATTATTAGTCGGGCAGAAACTCATTATGTACACAGCATGAACAATTTGAAGTTTTACTGAAAACAGTGTTGCACTGTTCCAGTAGAAATGCAAGATGTTACAACCGGACCTTGAAATAACCTTTAAAAAGGATGTATAACACATAAAATAGGCCGTCTTGTCGCACTGTACCTGTGAGAACTTATATCCTACTGATGCAGAGACCTCCCATCAGTTTGTCAAGACTCAATTGAACTGTGTTTCTAATTCTCCAATGGAGACATAAGAAAACAACTAAATCAAAGTTATACATGCGTATACCAAGAGGTATGCAGGTATTCCTTTAAAATAGCATTAAAAGAATACCTGCATACCTCTTGGATCTGCTCCTGCAATGACCCCACTTGAACATCTTCTCCCTTGTCTCTCTTTCAATGGCTAAGGCCCCCCTTTCTTTTCTAACTCAACTACATATTTAACTCTAATTTCTTTTTTTTTTCAATAATCATTTTTTATTGTTTTTCACAACCATATTACAAATTCACACACTATGTACAATATATACAAAATGCTTCCATTGGTTAACTTCACATTATATGTCAGCCTCATGTATTAATCATAGGTACAGCACTAACAATCAAAAGGAAAAAAAAAAATAAAAAAAACAACATTAACAAATCAAAGCCAACAATCTGTATTTTCTCTACCTCCTCTAGCTAGTCTAAGATTGATTTTACACTGTACTCTGGGTCCCGAGAAAAAGTGGATAGGAACCTCTAAGCTAACACAATATTAAAAATTTGCTCCCATATTTTTATATTTGTTGATATGTTTCTTATGGTCACTAATTAACAGTTTATGCGCTAAGATATGTTTTATTGCCAACAATCTGAAATTTTCCCACGATGTCTGGGCTGGGTTCAACCAATTCTTGGCTATATATAATTTCATTAATAAGCAAATATTCATAATTACAATCCTTTTTGATTTATCTAAATTCTCCGGGGGAATATGAAGAATCATAAACTCCCAAGAGAGTGTTGAGTTTTGGTAGCCCATTTTTTGTAACTGCAATTTTAGTGAATTCCACAATTTATAAATGCACTTACAACTCCAGAACATGTGAAGCAAATCCGCTGTCTGATCTAAGCATTGTGGGCATTTAGGTGAATTCTTCGCATCAAATTTGTGAAGAGTGAGACGAGTATAGTATGCGTTGTTAAATATCATCAGCTGTGTAAATACCAATTTTTGAAGGGATACGGACTTTAATGTTAAACTAAATGCCTCCAATATCTTATTGTCATCTGACAATATCAATTTCTCCCTCCAGTAACTCGATAAAAGAATATAATTGTTGTACTTCCTCTCTTTTATCAATTTATATGCTGCGGTTATATATTTTCTATCCTGCAACAGCGCTTCCCACAGATTACGAGAAGTGATTAAGTCCTCCCCTTTCATTTCAAAGTTATTAAAATAGTTTATTACCAATTCTTTTAGCTGTCTTACAATAATTAAATAGGAAATAGGAAGATGTTAAGTTGTCAATCTCGCCTTCATTCTTGCTGGATGGGTTCGGAGCCGATCCTCGGCTCCGACTCGGCACTTGCTTTAGTTCGAGAACTCCTTTTACCATCTCGAGGCAACCCTATATCCCATGATGCAAGGCGGAACTACCTCAGATCTCGTTTGCCGCTTAGCGAAAGAGGTCTCCTTTGCCAGCTGAGGTAAGTTTTTCTTTGTGAAATAAGAAAAAAGAGTAGTTAGGGGTTTATTTTTCCCTTTTAGTGTCAGTTTAGTCTGTAGTTAGTTACAGCCAACCCTATTCCCTTGTTTTTGAACTTTTTATAATCTTTAGTTTAAAGTTTCTTAGTCAGGCCTAGTTTCCCATTGGTTATTCCCTTCCTGTGTGTTTGTGTAAGGGATTAATTTGTGTGTTTGTTAGGATTGTTTGTGTTTCCATCCTCCTAGGATGTCAAAGGAAGGCAAGGTCTCAGGCTTCAAGAAGTGTGACCAGTGCTGTCAGAAAATGTCTCTGACAGACGGTTACACTTCTTGTGTTTATTGCCTGGGGCCTTTGCACCTGCAGGACTCCTGTGCTTTATGTCATGCTTTTAGCCAGAGAGTCCTGCAGGAAAGGAGGAATAAACTCATCCTCCGAGGCTTACTTAAGCCAGAAGGTTCTCCTCCTTAATTAGGGTCAGGAAAACCTCCTAAACCACCGAAGGCTCAAGCTACAGTGTCCAATCCTCCTCCGGTGGCTCCGGCTCCGGCTGGAGCCGATACATCTTCTTTTCAAGTAGTGGGTTCGGCGCCGGCCGGCTGCGATACCCTGACTACTGTGGCCTTGTCGGCTCCAGCTGGAGCCGACACTTTATCCAGCATCGGAGCCGAGATATCCTCGGCTCCATCTGGGGTTCAAGGGACTTCGGCTCCGATGGCTTCGACCCGTAAGAGATCCCGGTCCCCTTCTATACTGAGTATCCACTCGGCTCCGGGGTCTCCTCTTTTGTCGGAGCGGAGCCATCGGAGCCGATCTTCGAGATCTTCCAGGCTGTCTGACCACGATTTAGAGAGGGTGGTAAGCAGGCTGTTGAAGTCTCAGGCACTGGCCCAAATGCTCCATAGCCCGTCTCAACAGACTTCGGCTATAGCCCCAATCCTTGAACTTCCTCCTCCGACTCCACACCACAGTTCGGAGCCGGAGCTTCTCGGGACAGCGACTGTTTCGATGCCGGAGCCGATACATCCTTCGGCTCCATCATCCTCGGCTCCGATCTCCTCCTTGAGACCTTCCTTGGAGGGATCCGGTCATTGGGTTTCCACTGTCGGCTCCGAGGGGGCTAGTGGCATCGGACCCTTGTCCGACCCCGCTCTCCCTCTCGGGGCTTCGGCTTTGGTAAGCTCGGCTCCGACATCGGCCTCGGAGCCTTCTCTCTCTTTGGAGCCGACCATTCCTGTTTCTTCGGAGCGGGTGTGTTCCGGCCTCCCGGGGAGAGGAGCCTTTGAGGTGATGAGGAGTGTCCTGGCCTCTGAGCCTGGTCAACGGTCCATCCCTCTAGCTCCTCCCTCTTCAGTGCCTGCAGATGCCTCTTGCCAACCTCTTGCTCACAGGCCCAGGGATCCATCGCCCCAGGTTTCCCCACTGGGAATTTCCTCCTCTTCCGAGGTTTCTCCTGATCCTGCAGGGGAACCCCCTCGGAAGAGGACGTGTAAGAGGAAACACACAGACTCCCCTGAGTCTACTACATCTGATACCGACTTAGATGAGTCGGTGGGTTCCCCACGGTCCCCCTCTGAGGATGTCTCTTTTCAGACATCCTTGAGCTCCTCAAACAGAGGGCAATTGGCCCTCCATTGACCCCTCCGAGGATGAGTCGGTATACCTGGAGGCTTTTGGATCCCGACCCTCCACCTCCTGGGTGTCTCTGCCTTTCGACCCACTGATGCAGGTAGTGGCTCGGAAGGCGTGGGCGGCTCCAGATTCTGTGGAACCTGTCCCCAGGAGACCATCCAAATTCATCACGGCCCCTTCGGACAAACAGTTCCTTTCCAAGGGTGTCTCTGTGGATGCTATGGTGGTGGCGGCGGCCACTAAGAAGGAACTGGCGGATCCTTCAGTACCTGTCCATCCTCCTAACAAGGATTCTAGGACCATGGACAGGTATGGAAAGCGGATGTTTTCTTCAGCGACCTTTGCTATGCGTTCGCTGAATTATCTTTGTCACTTCACCAGGCTTCAACGAGATGTTCTCAAGGAACTGGGTGAAGTAGTCCAAGATCCTTCTGCTGCTGGGGCTCAGGAAAAGATTGCCTCGCAGCTTGCAATCCTGAATTCTATATCTAACTCCTCCATGCGGCTCATATCCTATGCGGCCGATGGAGCGAGCAGGGCCGCAGGCACAGGAGTTGCTCTTAGACGCCAAGCCTGGATGCGGCTTTGTAATTTTGCGGACCCCTTTAAGGCGTCCTTCACTAATACCCCCTTTGATGGTTCGGCTTTGTTCGGACCTCAGGTGAAGGATACCTTGACCAGGTGTGAGCAGGACGGTAAAACTCTTTCTGCCGTTGGAGTCCAGTTTTCCACTCCTTCTAGACCATACCCCAAGGGTCAGAAGGGGAGGGAGATCTGGTTCCGTAAAGGCTAAGGAGCTACACCGGACACACGTGGTCAGTTTACCCCCAGAGGCAGAGGGGTAACAATAATAGACGCTGCCCTAGAGGCAGAGGGGGTCCTCAGAACCAGGGCAACAGGGAGTCTCTTCCTGAGAAGCCCTTTCAGCATCCCTGAGGTGTTGCCCGACTGTCCACCCTTGGAGGCAGTCGGGGGGAAGGATTTCGCTGTACCCAGTAGCCTGGCAATCCCTATCTCAAGAGATGTGGGTACAGTCGATTATATCCGAGGGTTACAAAATCCCTTCGAAGGTTTCCGACCTCTACAATCCCTTCCAGACATCTCACCCAGTCAAAGGGATTTGGCAGAACAGGAGGTTTCAAAGCTCCTAGAAAAAAGAGCCATCCAGACTGTGCCAGCAGACCAGGTAGGATCCGGCGTCTACTCCAGATTCTTTTTGGTCCCCAAAAGGATGGGAGATTGGAGACCAATATTAGACCTGAGCAATCTGAACAGATTTGTCAAGAAGGCAAGATTCCGGATGGTCACGCTTCAGTCCATTCTGCCCTTTCTGGGCAAGGACAACTGGATGTGCTCTATAGACCTTCAGGATGCGTACTATCACATAAAGATTCACAGACGCTCCAGAAGGTTTCTCCGCTTTCGGCTAGGGACCAGTCATTACCAATTCAGAGCCCTGCCCTTTGGCCTCACTTCAGCCCCCAGAGTGTTTACCAAATGCATGGCAGTGGTCACAGCTCATCTGAGACGTTGAGGATTCCAGGTGTTTCCCTATTTGGACGACTGGCTCCTCTCCGCCACCACCAAGTGTCAGCTTCTTCAGTCCAGAGACTACACTCTACAGCTTTGCAGGAGTTTGGGAATTTCAGTAAACTTCGAAAAATCTTCTCTGCTGCCTTGCCAATCTATCACCTTTATAGGTGCAGAATTAAACACCGTCAAAATGTTAGCCAGACTAACAGATCAAAGAATTCTGGACATCCAAAAATTTGTTCGGCTTCTTTTGCAAAGCAACAAGATCAAAGCCAGATTTATACTGAAGGTTCTAGGTCTTATGGCTGCGGCCATTGTTCTTCTACCTCTGGCTCGCTTCCACATGCGTCTTCTGCAGTGGATGCTATTCACGCAGTGGTCGTACCACAGTCTCCCGATGAGGCACGAAATCTTGGTAACACAGTCGTGCCGAGCTCATCTGAACTGGTGGATATCTTCCCCTCTTCTTCATCAGGGCCGACCCTTTATTCCCCCTCCTCCAGTTGCCACAGTCACTACGGATGCCTCTCTGATCGGGTGGGGGGTCATTATCAGGGCAGGATGGTCCACGGGACGTGGCAACCCATAGAATACCATCTGCACATAAATGTCCTGGAGATGAGAGCAGTGCTTTTAACGTTGCAAGCCCTCAACGACTTTCTTCCCACGGGGACTATTGCAGTACAGACGGACAACATGTCCATAGTCTGGTACATCAACAAGCAGGGCGGGACCAGGTCCTATCCGTTATGTCGAGAAGCTCTCAGACTTTGGCAGTGGGCGATCTCTTCTCAGCGGTTTCTGATAGCAATGCACATCCCCGGCAGGTCCAACCTATTAGCGGACAGGCTGAGCAGATCCATTCTGATGCCTCACGAGTGGTCTCTCAATCAATCTGTAGTGGATCAGATTTTTCTGAAGTGGGGCACTCCTTGTTGCGATCTTTTGCTACTCCTCAAAACAACAAGTGCCCCGATTTCTTCACTCTCTTTCCCTTCCAGGCCAACCTCTGAGAGACTCTCTAACCCAGGATTGGCCCGGGACTTCTGCACGCTTTTCCTCCTTTTCCCTTGCTTCCACATGTCTTTCAGAAAGCAAGCGCTTTCAGAGCCAACTTGATCCTCCTTGCCCCATATTGGCCTCGACAAATTTGGTTTCCGTCCTGCATCGTCACCTTCTGGTGCAGCCCTGGCATCTGGACCCAGTTCCGGATCTCTTGATCCATCAATCGGGTCAGCAGCACCGGGCCATTCATTCTCTCAACCTCACTGCTTGGTTGCTCCACTTCCTACCCTAGCCAGGCTACCGATGATTTCGGACTCAGTCAGAGACATTTTAGTCTCTTCCTTGAAGTCGCCCACTAGGACTGTTTATGCTAGCAAGTGGCGACGTTTTTCTATTTGGGCGAATTCCAGAAATATTGACCCCTTTACTGCGCCTGTACATTCGGTTTTAGATTTCCTGGCGGAGGTTTTTCATTCAGGATCCTCGTCATCTACAGTCAAAGTACAACTGGCTGCTATTTCTAAGTATCATGTTGGCCTGCATGACAATAACATTATGTCTCATAGGTTATGCAAGGCCTTTCTAAGAGGAGTTTTCCTCCTAAAACCACCTATAAAGCATCCTCCTCCGCAATGGGATCTAAACTTAATGTTGGCATCCTTGATACTTCCTCCCTTCGAACCGTCTGCTTCATGTTCTTTGAAGTTATTGACCTGGAAAACTATATTTTTACTGGCTGTCACTTCTGCAAGAAGGGTTTCCGAAATTCAAGCTCTCTGTATTCGTTCCCCTTATTTGGTTTTTCATAAGGACAGGGTATCATTAAGAACTAACCCTTCCTTTCTCCCCAAAGTCGTATCTCAAACCAACATTAACCAATCTATAGACCTACCAGTCTTTTTCCCAAACTATTCCGACAGAGCTGAGCAGAAACTGCATTTTTTGGATGTCCATCGTCAGCTCAGGTACTATTTGCATAGAACTAAACAATTCAGAAAATCGGACCAATTATTTGTCTCCTATGCAGAAAACAGAATAGGTCTTCCAGTATCTAAAGTGACCTTATCCAGACGGTTGACTTCCACTATTTCCTATGTGTACTCTCTCAGGGGCAAACAGCTATCTTCTAAGCCTAAAGCACACTCTACCAGGAGTCTATCCACTTCTGCAGCTTTTCAGGATAGACTACCCATTGATACCATTTGTGCAGCAGCTACTTGGGCTACGCCCCATACCTTTGTCTCTCATTACAAGTTGGACTTGGCCTCCAGAGATAGGGCCAGTTTTGGTTCCACAGTTCTCAAGAGTCTGTTCCATTGAGCCACCCGGGATACAGGTGCTAGGGACGCTGTCCCATCCAGCAAGAATGAAGGCGAGATTGACAACTTAACATTTAGAAGTTATGTACCTACCATAACGTTCCATGTTAGTTGTCTTCTCGCCTTCTTTCTTGCGTCCCTCCCTCCTTCCCCCTGGCCTGGACAGATCTTGGAGAGTTCCTATTAGATTGTTTCCTCTGGTACGTTGTTAGGAGGATTTCTTTTAGGAACCATTGTTCCTAATTCTGTTAGGATAGTCTTTAGCAAGGTTAGTTAGCTGCCAAACGAGATCTGAGGTAGTTCCGCCTTGCATCATGGGATATAGGGTTGCCTCGAGCTGGTAAAAGGAGTTCTCGAGCTAAAGCAAGTGCCGAGTCGGAGCCGAGGATCGGCTCCGAACCCATCCAGCAAGAAAGAAGGCGAGAGAAGACAACTAACATGGAACGTTATGGTAGGTACATAACTTCTAATTCTATTTCTCTTAAAATATCATGTACTGCTACTCCTAGAAAAGGATATAAATCGAGTACATTAACTCTAATTTCTGATATCTCTACCTTCCCCCGTTCAATCTTCCCTCACCACTAATTTCCCTCCAATCTCCTCCTCAGCTTCTCCTCCAATTCCTGACTCCTCTTAATGCTTTGTAATGCAATGACTGTCTTGCTGAATTCTCTTATGTCACAAATTGTTTTAAATCTTTGACTTTCATATTTAGTGTACAATGTTCCTGTGATTTACTTTCATGTCTTTTCTTTGTTTTTTGTATTGTTTTTGTCGCTTTGTATAAAGATTAATCATACTTTTCCTGTAATTTTTTGCATTAATCACTGTATTGCTAAATTTTGTAATGGAGCTTTTTCCTTGGGTCTCTGCTGAAAAAGGGCATCTTGGCCAGTCAGACCAACCAGGTTAACAAATGTCAAGTAAATAAATAATATAAATAAAGTTTATTTCATCTAAATCAGTTTCTCTGCTGTAGTTTTCAAATGTATTTTCTGATGTTCCCTTACATGTGTCTTTAGTATATTTTTGTACAGTAATTGATTTTACAGGGGCGAAGCCGCCCCCTGCACCCCCCATGTTGATGATACCTCTCCTGATATCCTGTGATAGCTAAAAGGGGTAAGCATACAATATGTCTCAGTATGTAGGAAAGACTGGGCCAAAAATATATTTAAAATTATCTGCTGACGTATGAAGCCAGGTTGACACTCTCTGTGACTACTGTCTTACTGTTGCTACTTTATGGACCAAATATCCTAATTTCTACCAGTGTGAACTCCCAAGTGGTATGTAATGGCACAATTACATTCCAGCAGCATCTGCAATCCTTGTAACTAAATGTTTGATCTACTGGCTGAAGATTCTTACCACTAACTCAGGAGATTGTCAGTGGTATCACTCAGATTCCCAAACAGTACATTTGTAGATGACAGGAGGTCACTCTCTTCACTATTAACTGCAGGCTGTACAAAATGGTAAGATAAAACTGCAATTATTGTTTTGGTTAAGATATTCAAGCTGTACAATATTAATCAGTGCTTTGGGATTCCCTGAAGTAATTTATAACAGATTTTTTGTGACTGCTCTATTTTGTTCACCATACTTCTACAAATAATGAACTCCTAGCTGTATGAAACTACTATATGCACACAATATTACATTCAATACATACAATATTCATTTACAATGTTTTTGTTCCACTTTTGCCAACTACTTGCTACTTCAAGAAGCATTGTCCTCTATGGGCAGAGCACTTTTTGTTTATTTATAAGGTAACTATCACCATAAACAGGTATTTTATTCTGTTAATTATGGCCAAGATAGCACACATTTTTACCTGTAAACCAAGTGAACCATGAACACCATTAAAAAAACAAATGTTTGGCAGGTTTTGAATGTTCAGAATTGACAATTAGATCTTCGCTGCCTCGATTTTTTTGAGACAGCACTGAAAAAACAGTCTTCATAGGTTGCATAAAGTTACTTCATACTGGTGATAAATGTTCAAATCAGGTTATTGTAGAAGTTTCTTACTGGATGTGCTGCTATGTTTTTGATTTGTGCAGATAAAAAGAGTTGGAAAAAAGCAGATCATGCTTCCCTTTCTTACCCTAAGAGTGTATGCAAGGACTTCTGTGGGTTCAGTCTTAAGTCTGTTTCTAATGTATTTTTTCTCGCTCTGCAGCCTTTCTGAAGCATTGTACCCACATGTCTCATAGCGGAGTTATAAACACCCCTAACTAAGCACAAATTTACAAAGAGCCTGTCTGCCCCTGAAAGGTTACAGCAGTGGGTGGATTCCAGTATTTAGAATGAACTACAAAGTGTTGAATTAGGTAAATCAGGTCTTATGTTTATTTAGATGTATAACAACAATAAATGTCATGCGCAGGGTGTTGGGTGGGGTTTGGGTGGTCCTTACTGCTGCGCATCTGGTGGGGTACTGACCTAATACAAAACCCTGTGGAACTGCCCTGAAGGATGTTGGAGAATCTGTGTCCTCTGATAATGATAGCAAGGATGAACTGTTACAGTTACAGGGTCCAGAGTGTATGTTTGATACAGGGCATGTGACCACCACATAACTTCACAAACCATAAACACAGTCTCTGTGGAAACCCAGGATACCCAAATATCTGAGCGAGGACTGGTTTGATGGGGACACTATAGATCAGGGAAGTATGCTGGCCTCAGTTGACTTATGTGTGAATTTTCCCCTATCACTCACAGGCAGAAAGATCCACACAGGGAGGCTGGTAATGGTGCCCACTGGAGATATGATTTTCACCCTCTCCCCGAGGTTGGTGTGTCAATGGCCTCTACCCAATGTATGTGCAGGGCCATCACTGAGGCACAGGCTAGTTCCACTTTGTGATGGCAATGACAGCAAGAGGTGAGCCAGGCTATGGATGCTAATATATAGGTGTGCATGTCCCGTACGTGTGATCCTTTAGATAGACTGAATCACACACTGGATCTCGCAGTGACTTCACTGGGTCATCTGGCAGGGCAAGAGGCCATCCTCACAGCTAGTCATCTGCTGCATCCACAGATGTTAGCCAACATGCATGCAGATGAATGAAATCCTTTCCCACACAGCACTTGCACAGCAACGCTGATTGTGGAAGTGTCATCACCGAGCAGAGGGTATCCCCATGGGTGTGGCCATTGTCATACTGGCACATTCTTCAGCAGACATTGGTCAAGATCACATAGCACACCAGCATCTAGGCAAGGCCATGGTACAACTAGTCCAGCTCCTGCAGGGCTAGGTCTTGTGGGCAGGGGCATGCACAGGAAGCCGAACCATCTGTCATGCATAGCCTGGACTTGTCTGGTAGAAGGAACTGCTGTGTTGCACCGTCATGAAGCTGTGTCTCTGCAGACACACACATGTATACACACACACACACACACACACACATACACACACACCACCACAGCTCCCAGCACATCCAACACTTCCCTGGTCTTGGCCCTTCTCGGCCTTAACATTTCCCAATCCAGTTCTCACACTTCCCATGAAAACACTTTTTTTCTTTTGCTACACCTAAGGAATGACACTCACACACTTCATTGTGAAAGATATGCACCGCTGTATTTCCTTGTCCATCTTTTCAAATGATAATAAATATGCTCTGTCCTTTGTACATTGTTACTTGAGTTGCGTATGTCTGATGCACAGCATGGCTAGCCTATGTGTATAGGTAAGCATAGTCTGGTATTTTTACATGCATCATTTTTCTCATTTTCAAGTAGTTTTCCATCAAAATCAAACATTGACTTCTATACTCGAGATTTGTAATGATTGTTGTTTAAGAGATTCACTCAGCACTTCAACTTGTATTTTACTTTCCTTTTTAAAATTGACCATTTTGCTTTCTAATTTATCTGTCTGTACAGATAACTCACTGATGTTATTTAGTATAGCATGTATGTTTTTTTTCATAGTACTGTCCTGTGCACTGTGCTTAGAGTGTCTCATTCTGAGACAATTAGTTCTTTCTATTTTTCTTGACAGGAAAAAGCAGTTAAAAGTTTTTTTTTTGTAAAATCAGAACCAAAATATCTCTATTGCGAGTGTCTTGAGGCTTCTTTCTTGTGACATTTAATAGATTAACTTGATTTGTGATTGTTTTAATGTATTTGTATGTTTCACATATGACAAATATATATATATTAATGTTTTTAGGTGTCATTGGTTTTAATAATGCTAAGTGTATTGACATTTATTCACTGGGAGTGATATTTTTACTGTTTAATATGCATTTTTCTACATCTTTTTTGTCATTTGCTGTCATGATTTTTATGGAGGGGTATTTAAAATGGTATCAATGAGATTTCATTGATTCTGATGAAGTCTATGATATATACTGATGAAAGCGCTTAATCTTTGTGAAGTTAAAGTTCTCTAATTTTTTGTTTCATTAGTGTATTTGCTGTCATTTTAGTTGCTGTTTTTTCATTGGTAGTTTGTGATGTTATTGTTAAAGTTTTTTTTTGTAGTAAATCTTTCAGATTTTCAATTGTAAATCCATCAAGTTTTGAAACATTCTATTTGAGGTTTTAGTAAAAATCCTATCAGACATGTTAAAATGAAGCAGAGCTAAGAAACAGTGCTGTTAACTGCTCACCATCTTGGCCAACTCTTGTATAGTTATATTGTACAGAGGTGTGCAATCCACTGCCTTTTTGCTTGTGCCACTGGACACTGTACTGGCCACCATGTGGCATTGTCATCCCCTGCTGCTGGCTGCTCCTCTGTCTCAGCTTCCTCTGCCTCAGGTGCTATGAACTGCTAACCATGCAAGTAGCCACCCTGCTGTAATTGCACCTAACTATAATACTGTGTAACACAGTACACACGGTCAGTGTTTTGACACACATGGCTGGGTCTTACTGCAGAACTCCATTGGAGGTATTCAGACAGTGAAACTATGCATTTAGCACCCAAAACACATGCTTTGTAATTTTTCTGGTTTGTGATAGTGCATGATTGTACCCTGGTCAGTTTGATTGTGTGGATTTCTGATGATTTCAAGCTGGGGTTCTAGGACATGACCAACAAGATGCCTCCGTGGGAAGTAACTCCTTGCAAACCAATGATGTGAAAATTGCTTGGGTGGCATACACACATATGCTTTACAGACTACCTGGCAGTTGGTGGTGTGATACGCTTTGTGTTTCATGTACCTTCTTCTCAGTTCAACAGATGGGGCCTTTATTTCAATGTGGGTAAAGTATGTGACCACCCCATTACCTCAGGGAAATGGGCTATGTTGTAGAACTCTGATATGGTGCTGGCTGTATCCCCAGGGATATGTAGGAACCACATATACTCCTCCACATGCTAAAGCATGGCTTTGATGAACTGATGGAATATTTTCAAGGTGAATGCCTGAGATATCCCTACAGTGTCCTCAGTAAGTTACTGAAAGGTTCATATGGCTAGTATACTTAAATCTACACTTAAGTTGGTATCCTCTGGGTAGGTACTCCTCAACTCCCACAGGACTAGGTGAATAAGGCTGACACATTTTTCTTACTTGGTGTCTCTGTCCACATGGTAGCAGTCCATTATGTCAGTTTCATGGACAGCATGAAAGGTTATGCATGGTTGAATAACCCTGCACATTTGTGGCAACATGCCTCCTATCAGGAAATGCAGCTGCAATGAGATCTTCCTGCTGATCACCTCTACAATGGCTGTGGCATCCCCCCAAGCATATTTGCATGATTTATTCTGTCTGAATATGGGCATATGGCTACGTTCAAATGTAAATTGAGTGCTGCATGACTGTGCAGCATTTAATGTTTCTCATCTGTCCTCTGTCTTGTTTTGCCTCATTTTCATTTGCAGTACATCATTACATGGTCATTAGCATATAACACAACTGACCACATAATTTGTTCTACTCACATCGTGTAGCTGGGTTTTCTGATTAGCACCCAGTGTTTTGCCACTTTGCCACATCATGCTAAGCAAATATGCTTAACAAGTTTTCTGAATCAAACACAATGTTTATTCCTCATTTGCCTGTCATATTATGCAGCATATTTGCCATCGGACATGAAGCACAAATATCTGACATTGTCATCTTGTTTTAATCAAAAAGAATTTCTTTTCATTATTACTTATTATCAGCTAATGAGTAACCACAGCACACGCCCCCCAGAATTTGTGCTGTACCATTCCTTCTCCAGATTTCTCTCTGTATACATTTTGTACTCTATTAGGCACCATATGCACAATTTACAGTAATTCCTCACTTCTCGTGCTACGGAAGGATATCCCCATATGTACACTGTGTATCTTATCTATGGCAATTCCTCTGCCTATACTTAGTAATATCATTCCTTTGTCACTAGAACCTACAATTTCACCCATTCCATCTCTAATTCTTGCCTTTTTGTTTGATCAATTTGCCCATCTAGGTCCTCTCTTCTCTTTACTATAAACTTCCAGACTTTCTCCTTTTGTAAGCCTTAGCTCTTATCCGTTTCACTTCTGCAGAGAGCAGCTGAAGTTTTAGTCTTTATTCTCTAGCCCATTCCTTCTCCCTTGTACACCCCAAAAAGGCATAAGTCACACTAGTTTGGTATATTCTTCCCCAGGAATTTACTGTAGACATGTGTTGCTCCCCACCACAGTGGCACAGTCTCCCTACATGTCCTCCACATGTGCACATGATTGGCTTTTTCATCCGTATATCTTTAGCACACTCTGGATGAATATCGTCCTTCTCGGTGTATCCTTACAGGGGTTCTGTACCACATGTGCACTGTCCTTGTATACTAATCTCTAACAGGGTCAGCTTCTTATAACATTTTCATCTTTGCTAAGTTCTTGCTTGGCTCCAATGTTTCTCCTAAAGCCTACCTCATAATATACTTTTTTTCTTCCTATATCTTTGTGCTTATCCTTGCTATTATGCTGGCTTTTGAGTACTCAGGTTACTAGTGCTAAGAATCCCCCAGTAAATTTGCCACTCTCCTTTCTGTAAATGATATTTCTCTTTGAGAACTGGGAAAGATAGCTTTAACTGTTTATCCCTTAGGTCTCTCACCTTGCTAATGCCCTTTTCTTCCCAGATTACCAGTGTTCCCTCCAACTCCTCAGAGCAGCTCCATCACAGATCCCCAATACTTATGTCCCATTTGTCTCTGTGCAACATTTGACATCCTAGCAATTCATGAATCATCTTATCTGGGCCATCCTATATTTTTCTCCTTGTCTTTCGACTTCCATCCTTCCAGACCTTTTGCCAGACAACCCATGTCAAATTTTCATTTTGTATGCCTGTCAGTCTTTGCACAACATTGATAGTGGTTACATATCAACTGAGATCGACATAGCCCATCCATTAGCTTTCCCGTAACCCTATATCTACCTTTCATGATTCTTCTTCTTTTACTTTTCTACACAAACTTGTCACAAACCAGTTAGATATCTGCATAATCTTATTTAAGAGGGCTGATTTGTACATGACACCCAAAATAAAGTCAGAAGAAATATTGTGTGAACTGTTTCTGTTCTACCCCTAAGTAAGATAAAGTTACCTATCTATGTGTCTAGCATTTTCCCTATCCTTGCCTTTAGATCCATCTAGTTCTGGTCTATTATGTCTGCTACTATTTTATAAACTGCAAGTCTCTGGTACTTCTCCCTCATCTTTGCAGGGAGTGCAGTACATATCTCCATCTGTTTAGTTTTGATTCTAATCACCACAGACTTATTAGAGTGATAATGAAGCCCTGCTGCACTACTAAAACTTCCAAACATCTTCAATATCCTCACAAGTTGCACAGTATCATATTCAAGCAGCACACTGAAGTCATCTACAGCTAGATAAGTAGCACTCCATTTCCTTCAATAACCCATTTGTCTGTGCACTCCTTTTCCTGCATCTGTTCTGATCATCCAGCTTTTCTGTACTCTCTGCACCAGACATTCATTGAGCATTAAAAAATAATCCAGGTGATAAAGGGCAGCCCAGATGGGTTCCTATTTCTAATACTATTCCTTCTATAAATCCACCATTTATTTATAGTTTCAACTTTGGGGACCTACAGTGGGCTTTCACTCCCTTCATCCACCTACCATCTCCAGTAGCCTCTGGAGAGGTATCAGCCATAAAGTCCCAAGAGACACAGTCAAATGCCTTCTGAATGTCCGTTAACACACTTCCTGCTTTTCCCTGACCCTTTTTCTCAGCCCATTCTACAAAATCTATAAGAGTACACCAGTTGTCCATGAATGGTCTACTTTTAATAAAATCCACTTACTCTTCCCCTGTTAGTCTCAGGACTCTCTCCAATTTTGCCATCAAAATATGAACAAAATCTTTGGTATCTACATTGCATATATATATATATATATATATATATATATATATATATATATATATGTATATATATATAGGCAAATACTTTTTGATACCCATCTAGTTCCCTTTTTATTTATGTAATACTATTGCTGTAGACTTTTTCCATAGATTTTGTTAATCTCGCTTTCTCTATAATGTCACTGAGCAGGTCTAATTGTGTTGCTCGTTTGAAAGCCCAGTCTTTTATAGGAGTCAATGGGATACCCATCCTTACTGCTTGCTTACCCATTCATATGCATAATGGCCTCAGTCATCACCCCCCTTTTTTATCGGCAAATCTCTTCTCTGTTGCTCCTTCTCACACAACATATTGCCTTTCCATTTCTAAATCAGTTCTACTGGAGGGGGAATCTCTCCATTATATAATAACATCAAAACTGTGCTCTTATTTGCTCACTCGTACAACTTTTGTCTCCCCTTTTAACTTCCATTTAACTAATCCAAGTTTCCCCCCTTTTAACTTCCACTGAACTAATCCAGGTTTTCCTTCTCAAATCCCTGGTCCTCCAGATTAGCATATTGATGTCACTCTCTCCCCTCACCCACCATCCTGACCCTCATATTCTTTCAACTTGTCTCTTATGGCTGCTTGCTCTGCCCTATTCATAGCCTGAGTTTCTACCTTTCCTTATTCTCCATATTGCAACTTCCTACATCTGCTGTCTGGAGCTATTACTTAATGTACCCTTTCTTTTCTTATTCTCTCTTTTCTAGCTATAATGTTACCCCTCCAGGCTGCTTTTACCCCCCATCTTATTCACAGATTCCTAGTGTGCCCCTGGAATTTTTATTGAGGGGTACCGTCTCCCTAACCATATCCTGACTCTGTTTAATATCTCTCCTTATCCTGTGTCTAAGTTTCCATCCACCTACCATCTGATTTTCTGGTTCCCAACTCATATTAACAGTGGCATGATCTGATAAGTTTTTTTCTTTGCAGTATTCAGCTGTGGTTTCCTCAAATATTTTCCAATCCACCAATAATCTGTCCATCCTCCCAGCTAGTGTCATTTCACACCTTGAAAATATAAACTTTGCTATTCCTGGGGTTAATTCTTGCTACATGTGTAACAGTCTCCTGTCTCATCCACTCAGCTAGGATGTTTGAATTATATCTGTGAAATTCACCTGCTTCAAATTTCCTATCCTTTTTGGGGACTGACACCACATTGAGTCACTCCTATGATTACTCTTGGCACCCTTTTTCTTTAGTACCTGCAAATTAAGTCAGGCATAGAAAATTTTGGATCTCCCTACAGTTGGTTCATAAAAGGAACTCACAACCAGTCCTATGCCCCCTTCAGCCATCTGCCTGCCACCCATCTGCCTTCCTCATCTTTGACTACCTCCATGTACTTCCATTGGTCAGTGGAACTGCTTAAAACAGCCAGTCCCCTTCTAATATTTTTTTTTGCCCAGTTTGAAGCTAACCACTTTTAGCCATTTTTTTTTTACTTTTGTAAGTAAAAAGATTAAATCTAACTCCTCCCGCTTCATATTCATTCTCTCTCCCTCTTTATGCTGCTATCGACATTTTCCCTTTTTTTACCCAGTCCACCCCCCACTCCCATTGAAGCTTGCTGACCTGCTCCTCCAGTGGAACTGGGTCCTATGGGCACCTAAGGCTCTGACAAAGACTGACCCTGGCAGTTTAATCCACTAGCCATTGCTTCCACTATGGTTAGTGGTCGATGAGCTCAGTGCTCCCCCCACCCAGTGATTCAGAAACTTGACAGTATTACCTCCTTAGGCTGCATCAGCAGGGTTCTTGAGGAAAGTAGCCCTGCCAGTCCCTAAGTTGCAACCTTGACTACTGTCTGTATTGCCCATTCATCTCTCAGAGTTTTCTTCTTCTTAGAAAGCCATCACCAGAGTACCTGTGCGTATATGACATGGTCATGAATGGCCATATCTTATAACTATTAGGTTTTCCTCATCAAAGAGCTGTTCTTAGAGTCCATGTAATCTCTGCAGAGCTCTTAGAACAGGCCCAGATTCTACCTTAAAGTGTCTTTAGAGACTTTTCTTTTTAGAGAGAAGCAAAAGGTTCTGAGGGGTCTGCTATGCTTTCTTACCATCTTGTACCTCAACAACTCATATTTGTTGAATTTGATTGATTTTTTTAATAACTCAGTACATGAACTGGCATGCCATCCCTTTTGAGTCATTGTCTGCTAAATGATAAAGTACACATAAAGGACAACTTAACAGTACCTTAAGTCAGTACAGAATATTTTTCATGCACATTCTTAATTCTGTGATCATATTCATTATACCACCACAAAAAACATAATGCAATAAAATATTAAGCTTCATCGGTGAAAAGAAAAACAAACTATTTTGAAAAGAGAGCGTACATTGCTGAATAAGCATTATGCATAGTGTCAGTAAACCAGAAAAGACTAGTACTGTAAGAAATTGGAGATTCAAGTAATTTTAAGCAAAAGAAAGAAGAAAAGTCAAAACCGATGTCTTTGTGCACATTCTACTATGCCTCACATTTAAGATGTGCATAAAAAGTTAAGTCTTAAATAAAGACACATGAGTGCCTCTGTTTCCCATGGAAATTAATTCCAAGCAGGCAGTGTTGTTTTAGGAAAAGCCCGTTCACTTTTGCTATGGTAAGGCAATGGACTGTTACTTTTTTGTTTAGTGTGTGTGTGCGCGCGCACAGAAACTGTATAAACTGTAATATATATATATATATATATATATATATATATATATATATGTATCTATATATATATATATATATTATATATATATACACACACACACACACACACACACACACACACACACACACACACACACACACACACACGTTTAATCTAATTTCTTAGTTTCCCCACCTAAACTATAAAGTTCTTCTTGCCCTTCTGACCCATCCATCTGCTCAGTTTCTGGCTATGGCCACATTGCTAGCTGGAGTAAGACTCTTATTTTATTTTTATTTTTCTCTAGCCTCATTCCCATCCCTATGCCTAGTGTGGGTAAGAGTTGGATGATTTGCCAGCATATGCCCCAGTCATTTGCCTTTATTCCTTGCCAGGAATCCTTTCTTTCCATCTAGAATAGTTGAGCTGGCAAAACTGCTGCTGCTTCTCATCATTCCTAGCAAATCCTTAGGGAATAAGTCTGCTTTTAGAACCCATGTATCCTGGGTAGTAGTCAGGGCTCCTTTCCTGTGTTTGTTAGTGACAGCTACAGGAGAATATATGAGGATGGAAGCACTGTGATTTTTTTGCAATGTAACTCGCAAAGAAGTTAAGAATTTAATTTTAAGATTGTGAGCTAGTGGGAAGCATTAGTTGCAGAAGAGTAGCTTGTATTGTTTCTTACTTAGAAGATGGATTAAATCTGAAGTTGGAGACTTTATGAAGAATGATACAGTAGTATTCCTTTTACTCTGAAAGTGATATAAACTTGATTGCTACAGTAGTATTCCTTTTATTCTAAAAGTCATATAAACTTAATTGAAGGTAATTGAAAATTGCATTGTATTGTGGTAGGAGTCCAGAGTGATTGATGGCAGAGAACACTCAAGTTTAAACTATGTTTATTCTTGCTTGTACTGCTTCTAACCTCTTCAAACAGGATTCTTGACCTCATAGAAAACTTTCAACTGGACAAACACTTTAGTTGTAACAGTTTCTGTGTAAACTTTCAAAAGGATGTGGGCAAAACCAAATACTTGGATACTTGTGTAATGATACCTTGCTTATGTTGTATCAACAGAGTCACGCATGTTTAAAGGAGAGGAACCTGAAGCCTTTGTTGAGACCTGGAAAGTATGGAATGCATTTTGTTTATATGAACTACACATCAGTAAGAATCAAACCAATGCCCAGCATTACAACATTCTAATTATATTGCCTTCTGGACAACAATTTTGCCACATCTCATGAGTATTATGTAATCTGTATAAATAACAGCAGGTAAATTAGGGCCAAGAACCAAGTTCTGAGGGATTACTGAGGTCAAAAAGGGTGTGCTAGAATGAATGGACTCGGCTGACTTTTGAAGTTGTGTAGGGGGTTAAGAGACCATTTTAGGAGACCTTTGCCAAATTTAGCTTTGGGATGTTTAATTAAAATAAGTGCATGACCTCCCAAGTTAAAAGTCTTTTTGAGATGTACATAATTTGAAAAATAACAGCTGACAGAATTGTAAAATGCAGTAAACTGATGCAGCAGTAATAGTGCAACCATACTATATAGTACCATAATTAGATTCAGATACTTTAAGGGTATTATTGTGTTACATGTTTGGCTGCACTACGGAAAATTCTGAAAACTTGCATTCCGTGGTGCAGCTGTTAGCTTTGTCGCCTCATAGCAAGAGGTTCTCCAGTTTGATTCTCGACTTGAGTGCCTTCTGTGCTGAGTCTACACATCCTCCCTGTGTTTGCATGGGTTTCCTCTGGGTGCTTCACATTCCAAAGACATGCATCTGGAGCATTTCTCCTCAAGCCTCCTCTGAAAATGGGCTCTGTTTCAGTCGGACTTTCCCATTAAACAAATGTTGAATAAATAAATAAATAAATATCATCAGTTGTTTTGCAGTCTTAACAAAACAGAAGGTATTATAATGTGTGTGTATGTTTTCTATAAATGACTGCCAGTTTGAAATTATTACAGCCTTAATTGTGATGTTGGTATTTTAACAATGTTTTCTGCTGGAAGGAACAGTGCCATGAATTATAGGGCACACTTTTCCGGATGATCTGGAATGTGATAATTGGACATATTTTAAGTTTATATGTGTGACTATGTTGAAGATGCAAGATACTATTTCTGCAGGACTAACCACTTCATTCTTAAATAGAAAAGAAATCTTAACTTTCCGTTGTCTTCCACTGTTTCCTGTCATAAAAAAAACCTGCATTAAAATGCTTTGAGTATAAACCAATACTTAAATCTTTTTTTTTTTTTCTGTCAGGTTGTACTATGGGATATATCAGCATATGCAGAGAGATTGCAGAGTGGAAAAACAGGAGGTGGCAAGCAGACAGCTGTTGATGGAACTACTTTAGTAAGTACTTGGACCAAGCTAGCAAGTACAGAAAAACACTAAATGATATGCAATTTTTACAGTTTTCAAGCCTTACATGAATTACATGTATTGTTTTGTTTTGGTTATAAACTGATTGCTGTCACTTATAAATTGACCTGAGTGTAGGTGTGTCTGTGTAGTAGAATGTATTGCTAAATATCCCCTCAGTGTTGTCTTCTCTTACACTCAGTTACGATCTTCCTTCATAGTTATTACATTTCTATTTGTTCTAAGACTACGTAAAACAATGAAAAGACTTTGGTAGTATGTTATATTTGTAACACTTTCATTCAGATCGGATAAGCTGTTTGTATGCTAAGCATGTTCCCCTTTAACACATTTGTATGTAATGTGAGTTGCTGGCGTTCTGGTATAAATACATATATGTATAGCTCTAAATATAAATATAGATATTACACTGTTTTGATGTACTGGTGGATAGTGAATATTTTGTAAGTGATGGGGTTATGTTATGCTTATCAAAGTAGTGCCATGGTCTGATACTTTGCTCGATACAGCTGTATATTTACGCTGCATTACTGTGGCTGTCTATCAGCATACTTCCTGCTAAAACTGTTCTGAGCTTACATTCATACACTGTCTTACCATCACATTACCCTTTTATTTCCCCTGTATTCTCTTACTCTGACTTACTGTGGTCCTTCCTCCACCTTTTTTTTTTTTTTTTGTATAATAAGTACTATCTTTATTGCCTCGGTATAATGTAACGGCTTAGTAGAGTTGTTTTTTTCTTTCTTTCATTTCAGAACCTGTGGTCACTACATCTGACCTCGATATTGCAGGACCTCTGCCACAAGGCCCTATACCTTCAAGCTTGTTGAGAATTTTGTCATTGTTTAATGTAAGCATATTTATAAGGAAGACCCTTGCTGCGTATTAATTTTAATTAAGTACATTGATTGCTCTGCAATTGAACGCCCCTGTGTAATAGTCCATGCAGTCTAAGGACCTCTTACTAAGTTGACCACTGTCCCGTTCGGCTTGACGAGTAAACTGTACTTCATATGCCAGTTATATAGTCTCAGGAAATGACAGACAACTTGTTTTACTTGTATCTTTTTGTTAATTGTTTTGTTCTGGTTATAAAAATGATTGCTCTCACATAAAAAAAATTACCCGAGGGTGGGCAGCCCACTACACTCAGCCTCACTTCACTCCCCTACCATACCTCCAATTGCCACCCACCCCTTCTTACTCTAATATTATACTTCCTACATACCTATTTCACCTGTAACACTTACTCCAAAACCCTCTCCAACTGACTGTACTACATACACTTCTGTTTCTTGTTTCCTACTTCCCTATCTCTATTAAATTTTTAACCCCATTCTCAACTGGCTTTCTCCCTCCCATACTGCTTTGTGCTATATCCATTTATAATCACTAACCTACCTAATACTGCCTATCTATTCCACATTGTATATTTAACTTTTCCCAAATAAGCCCTCATTTCTTATTTTCACTACATCTTTATACTCTAGCTTTTAGTGCACCTCTATTCCTTGCATTCCAGAGAAGATTCATGGACAATCTACCTGTCTTCTTTTATAGAAAATACTTCTCTTCTTACCTATCCTTTTCAGCTCTCAGAATCCACAATCACATAATTTCCTACTGTCCTGCAACTTCTTGTTTCCTTGTTCATTGCTTCTTCCCCTCTACCTGACATTTGTAAAATATAGATACATGTACTTAATTATGCTACTCTTCAGCTTATCCTCTAATATTCTCCTCCGACTGTGCCATTTTTCATCCTACCATGAATCAATAATATGTCACAACATCTCTCCAACTCTGTCCCAACTACCTATCAATACTTCCTCTTTACACTCTACACACATTGCGTCAAACCTATTAAATATTGCCCCTCACCTTTATTCAGTTCAAACCAAAACAAAATTAAGTGTAAGAATCCTGTCTAAAAACAAATATATTTAATTCTCCAATATACTAAAATCCTTCTAGGAGGAGATATGCACTCTAATCCTGGCCTCACCTACCAAAATGAACACAATGATAATTATCTCCCACTCACTTTTGTAACCAAACAACAGCAAATACCCAACTCTGGTGATTTAATTTTTGCTGCAGTAAATGCTAGAAGTACAAGAAATAAAACTGCTGAACTTGATGCATGGTTTTCCCAGCATAAACCTGTTGATGTGAAGTTGTTCTAGCTTGCCTTCATTCTTACTGATGGGTTCGGAGCTGATCCTTGGCTCCGACTCGGCCAGAATGCAAAAGCTCGAGATCTTCAACCAGCTCATGGCCTGCCTCCTATCCCATGATGCACTGGTGCTTCCTTCAGATCTCGTTTGCTGTTGCAACAGATCGTGTGTTTCACCACCTCTGGCCAGTGAAATTTATGTATATTTCTTGTTATTATACTTATTGTTAATTTTCTTTTTTTCTTTCAAATTTAGCTAGCAGTACTTTAGATTAGTTAGTTTGATACAGGAGAATTAGCCATAGTGCTTGTGCACTCCTCAGTTTATAGAAACTTTTCTTCGTTGTGTGGCCGTTTTATTAGGCCTAGTTAAAAACTCCCTTCCCTATTTAGTGTGCTTTAAAATATGTATATATAGTTCATGGTTATTTGCTGTGTTTTCTTGATAGCCTAAACCTAGAGGCTAATGTCTTTCCTTTGAGCCTGTTTTATTCTTAGGGCTGAGTTGTGCTTTTAAAAGGGTTCATATTGCCTGTTTAGATTAGAAGGATTTATAACTTTCCCTGTGTGTGTGTATGTGTATATGTGTGTGTGTGCGTGTGTTTTAGTTATAGGTTACTGTTAAAGCCTGTATTTTCTTAGGGCATCAATATATATACATACATATATATATGATTCAAAATCCCGGTACATGTGAGGCAGCACACCTCTGGTCATATACCCCAGGGATTATATATATATATATATATATATATATATATATATATATATATATATATATATATATATATATATACATACATATTGGTAGTGTTCTGACCAAAATATATATAGTTTTTTGCTGTGTGGATTGTTTCTTCCTTGTAGCATGTTTCAGCAAGAGAAATCAAAATCTGGATTTAAGAAATGTCCTAAGTGTGGACAAAAGATGTCCATAACTGATGGACACTCAGGATGTTTTTATTGCTTAGGTGAGGTTCGCCTGCAAGAGGACTGTTCCATATGCCATTCTTTTAGCAGTAAAGTGTTTCATGAAAGGAAAAGTAAGTTGATTGCTGGAGGTCTAGTAAGACCTTCCTTTCAAGAATCACTGGACAAAGACAATACCCAGAACAAGATGTCAAAATCTTCAAGAACTTCTTTGAAAACTTCTTCTAGGTTGGAGCCGAAGAAAGGTTCACAGACCTCTAAAATAACAGATAAACCATTTGCCTCGGAAAGTTTTGGAACCAACAGTTGTTGTTAGTAGGAGCACCGGCCAGTATTGGAGCCTACCCTCATCACCTATCCTCCAATCAGTGGCATCCTCTGTAGCCTCTTCTCAGTCCTCAAGGCTTTCGGACATGGATGTGGATCGTGTGGTGCAGAGGCTTTTACAGACACTGGCGCTGGCCAAACATTTGTCAAGGCCGACCCTCGGATTTTGAAACCATCCAAAACCCTTCCTTCCATTCCTCCTCCAACCCAACTCGAGGTTTCAGAGCCAGAGTGTTCGGAGCTGATGATCATGAAACTGTCTAGTCCGACACCTGTTTCAGGCCTATCAGTTCCGAAAGCTCAGACTTCCTCGGTGCCGACTGCAGAGTCTAGGAGCCGACACTCGCTGGTTGGGTCTGGAGAGGATAGTTGAACTGACTTTTTGGCTCTGACTTTACCTCTCAGGTCTTCGGCTCGGATGAGTTCAGGGCCTACCTCAGGCACGAAGCTCACCACTTTGCTGCAGTGGGAGTCACCTGCCTCTTTGGATTCAAGGGTTCCTTCTCATCAGAGCCTGGGTCTTTCGATGCCGTGAGGAAAGTATTGTCCCCTCGGGACTCCACATCATCAGGACCAGTAATCTCCTCCCCTAAAGTGCCTGTGTCTGCCTCTGTTTCACAGATCCCACAAAAGCGTAGAGACCCAGAGCCTCAAGATGCCCCATTGGGCGAAGCCTGCTCTTCTGAGACCTCACCATAAGCCTCCACTGATGAGGTTCCCAGGAAGAGGTTATGCAGGAGGAAGCATCTGGATTTCCTGTAGGAATCTGTCACTTCAGACACTGACTTAGATGAGTCAGAAGGGTCCCCATGGTCCCCCTCAGAGGTTATCTCCTTCACAGATATCTTGGAAATTCTTAAACAGAGGGGTGGCCATTAACCCTACTGATGATGAGTCAGTCCTCGTGAAGGCTTTCTTGTCTCAGCCCTCCACCACCTGGGTGTCTCCGCCTTTTGATGAGCTGATGGAACTGGTCTTTTGAAAGGTGTGGGTGTCCCCAGATACCATAGAACTGTCTCTTAGAGGCCTAATAAATTTAAAACTTCCCCCAGGACAAGGCCTTTCTAACCAAAGGAGTACTTGCTGATGCCATGGTGATGGCAGCCACCAAGAAGGAATTGTCAGAAACGTCTATGTTTGTCCATCCTCCTGATATGTATTCTAGGATCTTGGACAGATATGGAAAGCGCATGTTTAGTTCAGCAACCTTTGCCCTCCGATCACTGAACTATTGCACGCATTTTACTAGATTGAAAAGATATCTCCTAAAAGAGCTGTGAGATACTTTACAGGGTTCAGTAGCTGCGGAGGTTTCAGATAAAGAAACTTCCCAGTTTGCTACCCTCAATTCCCTTGTAAATTCTTCCATGTGTCTGGTCTTATATGCAGCTGATGGAATGAGCAGGGAAGTGAGTACAGGAATTGCTCTTAGGAGACATTCCTGGATGCACCTATGTTCCTTTGCAGAACCATTTAAGTCATCCTTTGTTAACACCCCTTTCGATGGCTCATCCCTTTTTGGACCCAAAGTGAAGGAAACGCTTACCAAGTGTGAGCAAGATGGAAAGTTTCTACTATCAGAGTCCATTTTTCCTCCCCTACCAGACCTTACCCCAGACGTCAAAAGGGAGGGAAGATGTGATTCTGTAAAACTCAAGGAGCTTTCCAAGACACACGTGGTGAACCCCCCTCTAGAGGCAGAGGAGGGGGTAATAATGGAAGATGCCATCTATGCAGCAGAGGAGGTCTGCAGAATCAGGGCGACAGAGATCATTTCTTTGGGAAGCCCTATCAGCTCTCCTGAAAGGAGGCCCACCTGTCCATCTCTGGAGGCAGTCAGGGAATGCTTATCTTTGTAGCCAGATGCCTGGCTAAAAATAACAAAAGACTGCTGGGTACAAAGCATCGGATCCAGAGGATACTCTATTCCCTTTGCCCCCCCCCCTGTAAGAAAAATCCCGGATGTTCCACCCAGTCACAGGGAACAAGCAACCATAGAGATTCAAAGGTTGCTGGAAAAAAAGAGTCATCCAACCAGTCCAAGCAGACCAGAGAGGATCCAGAACTTACTCAAGGTTCTTTTTAGGTCCAACGAAAACAGGGGACTGGAGACCCATTTTGGATCTCAGCAGACTGAACAAATCTGTCAAAAAGACAAAGTTCTAGATGGTCACGCTACAGCTGATACTTCCTTTTCTAGGAAAAGACAATTGGATGTGTTCGATAGATCTCCAGAATGTGTGTTACCACATCAAAATGGCCAGACCATTCAGAGACCCATTTTGGATCTCAGCAGACTGAACAAATCTGTCAAAAAGACAAAGTTCTGAATGGTCACACTACAGTTGATATTTCCTTTTCTAAGAAACGATAATCGGATGTGCTCGATAGATCTACAGAATGCATGCTACCACATCAAAATGACCAGTCACTACCAGTTTCGTGCTCTGCCCTTTGGTCTCACTACAGCCCCCAGAGTGTACACCAAATGCATGGCAGTAGTCATGGCTCACCTGAAACATTTAGGATTCCAGGTGTTTCCATACCTAGATGACTGGCTCCTCACCACCACCACCAGGCATCAACTCATACAATCAAGGTCACAACTTCGAGCCTCTGCAGTCAGTTGGGAATTATCATAAATTAAGAAAAATCTGCCTTGTCGCCATCGAAACATACCATTTTTATAGGAGCAGATCTAGATTCCATTACCATGACCTTAAAATTTCCACCAGAAAGGGTTTGTGTTCTACAAAAACAAGTCCTGAACCTTTTCTCAAAAGAAAATCCCTAGCTTCAATGGTGCTCAAATTGTTGGGGACAATTGCGGCAGCAATCATTTGATTCCTTTAGGTAGAATGCATATTTGTATACTGCAGTGGCTCCTGTTCACACAATGGTCCTTTCAAGAACTTCCAATGTCACATCAAACTGTAATAACAAACTCACGCGAGAAGGACCTTCGGTGGTGGCTAACATTTCATCAAGTAACAATAGGTCGCCCATTTGTTCTACTCACTCCTATTGCCATTGTGACCACAGACCCCTCCCTGATAGGGTGGGGGGGGGCATTATCAGGGAAGAACAGCCCAAGGCACATGGTAGGAACATGAGACTCACATGCATATCAGTGTCCTAGAGATGAGAGCGGTACTTCTAGCATTGCAGTCCTTTCAAGACTTTCTTCCTCTAGGGACTGTTGCAGTTCAGACAGACAACATGTCAGTGGTCTGGTACATAAAAAGGAGAAACCAGATCTTACCCTCTATGTAGAGAGGCTCTGAGAGTATGGCAGTGGGCAACTTCCACCCAGCGCTTTTTGATAGCAATGCACATCCCAGGGAGATCCAGTGTGATAGCAGACAAACTGAGCAGAGCAATTCTATTGCCTCACGAGTGGTTCCTGAAGAAAGAAGTAGCGGAAAGGATATTCCGCAGATGGGACCAGCTTTGCTGTGATCTCTTTGCAACTCCAGCAAACATGAAATGCAGCACGTATTTTGTCCTAATCCCCCCTACAGAAGATTTCCCAAGGGACGCGCTTGTACACAATTGGCCCCTGGGTCTCCTTTATACCTTTTCACCCTTTCCACTGATACCCAAAGTTTTACAGAAAGCCAAGACTCTGGGAAGGACCATCATTCTAATAGCCCCTTATTGGTCTCGTCAAATTTGGTTCCCCTTTCTCCAGCCTCATCTGTTGGAAAAACCTTAGATCCTGGACCCAGTTCCAGATCTTCTTATTCATCAGGGGCTCTTCATCCTGCACTTCAGTCCCTCAAATTGAAAGCTTGGCTGCTCCAATTCCAAATATAGCCAGGTTTCAGAATCTCTCAGCTGCAGCTCACCATATTCTAACATCCTCTCATAAATCATCTACTAGGAAGTTATACCTTAGTAAATGGAAAAGATTTTTGATATGGGCATTTCAAAACAATACTGACCCGCATCTGGCTTCAGTTTCACCCATTTTAGAATTTTTGACTAAACTTTTCAATGAGGGGGCAGCTGCAGCAACCATAAGGGTTCAATTGGCAACAATTTCTAAATTCATCTTGGTGATCAGGAGTCTAATATCATGTCACATAGACTCTCTAAAGCCTTTCTCAAGGGTACTGTTCATTTGAGACCACCCATTAAATCTCCGGCTACACCATGGAATCTAAATTTTGTTCTTTCACAGATCATCCTACCCCCATTTGAACCAGCATCATCTTGTGACCTGAAATATCTATCATAGAAAACCATATTTCTAGTAGCTATTACTTCTGCTAAGCATTACAGACCTTGTCCATTAAACCCCCATGTTTGATTTTTCATAATGACAGAGTTTGACTTAGGACAAAGGCATCATTTTTACCTAAGGTTTGTTCAGAGACAGATCTCATTCAGACTATAGAATTACCTGTTTTTTTCCCTAAATATACTAATAAGATAGAACATATGTTGCACAAGCTTGATGTCCACAGGCAGCTTTGATTCTATTTACACAGGACCAAGCAGCTCTTTGTTTCATTTTCAGATTCAGAGAAAGGTGCTCCAGTGGTAAAAACCACCTTATCAAAATGGTTATCAAATTGCATCTCCTTTACATTCAGTTCTGTCCATATGCCATTACATCAAAAAGTAAAGGCCCACTCAACTAGAGCTGTCTCCATGTCTTCAGCCTTTTTTGCCAAATTACTAATAGATTCCATTTGTGCAGCAGCCATGTGGTCTAGGCCTCATACCTTCATCACTCATTACAAAGTGGATAGGGCTTCCAGGAACAGGGCCTCCTTTGGTTCCACTGTCCCGAGGAATATACTCCCGTGAGCCACCCGAGAAAGATGGTGCTTGGGACGTTAACCCATCAATAAGAATGAAGGGGAGATAGAACAACTTCACATAAAGAAGTTATGTACTCACCATAATGTTCCATGTGAGATGTTCATCTCACCTTCATTCTTCCGTCCCACCATCCTAACCCCCTTCCAGTTTTTTCTTGGGGACCGAGAAGTTGGAGAAGTCATGGCTATATTGGTCTTTGTCTGGTTTATTCTTGATATTACTATTAAAAATGTTTTTCTACTTAACATTAGTTGTCAGCAAACAAGATCTGAGGGAAGCACCAGTGCATCATGAGATAGGGGGTAGGCCACAAGCTGGTTGAAGACCTCGAGCTTTTGCATTTTTGCTGAGTCGGAGCCGAGGATCGGCTCTAAGCCCATCAGTAAGAATGAAGGCGAGATGAGCAACAAACATGGAATGTTATGGTGAGTACTTAACCTCTTTTTCTCCCTGTAACTGAAACTTGGTTTAAACCCAGCATAAATGACTCCAAAGTTATACCTCCTGGCTATAATATCATCCATGATGACTGTATAAAGAGGAAAGATGGTGCCATTGCTGTAATATTTCCCAGTATCTGCTACATTTCCCCTTACAGCAAATCAACACTAAAATTCAGTTCAGCAGAGCTTATTACTTTCCTCAAAATAAACAGTTATAAACAGGTATGTGTTACTGTCCTTTATATCCCTCCTAGTGACAATACAGCTATACTGGAAAATATCGTACATTGGATATCCATAACATTTCCACAAAGGATAATATTATTAGGTGATGTGAATGTGAATTGTTTGGACATAAACTCTAACTCCGCTAAATCTAGCATGAACGTATATGGTTTCACACAATTAATTAATAGCCCCACATATTATAGCAAGACATCAAATTCTCTGATGGACTGGATCCTGGTATCAGACCCCAGAAAGTACTCCACCATAGGTACAAAGTGTGACTCTCTCAGTGATTATCTCCCAGTCTATACAACTAGACAGAGGGATCTGAATGGAGAGATGATAAGCCAGCAAGTAAAGGAGAATATTATTGCTGAAACTGAATTCATCCTCAAGTCTTGGTGAGTACCTTCGTAAGGTGGACCCTGTTTTTCACAAAAATCTCACCAAGTAGACACTGATGCATAGACTGTATTTGTATAGCATATATTATGGACAGACGTAGGTTAAAAATAAGAAAGAGAGCTGGGTGCACAAGACACAGGATAAAAAAGTGCCTAATCCTGGTGTGAAGATAGGTGAAGGCTGCCAGTCTAGCTAGACAGAATTTTGTAGATAACTCTGTCATTCGTAAATATTAATGTAAGCCACATGGATTGTTCTCTTAAATGGAAGAAAATGCTGCTAAATGTGGAACTGCAAAAAATGTAACAACAGTGCACTCTGCTGTAACAAAGCCAATAAGTCAAGCACTGTGAAATCCTTTGATCTAAAACTCTGAGCCGAGATGTCTAGAGGGTGGCATCCTGCCTATTGTTTTGAGTTCAGAGTTAATGGCTAGAATTTACATGTATAATTTCTTTTATTGCTCTGGCTTCCTGACCAGCTGCAATCAAAAGGGGTATTAACCTCTAAGTTCTGTTAGCCTGGGAACCACAAAGAAATTATGTTATCTGAAATGAATCAGTGGTACTGTGTTATCAATTTAAGGAGAGAAAGAATGAGGGCATTGAGCATTTGTCTTGAGAACATCCAACATCACCAGCACTGTCTTGCTCTATATGTAAGTTTATTTTAGAACTGTGTTTTCTCTTAGATGTCGCTAGGAAAAAGGAAGATTAAACTAATCGATGTTAAGTTGTCCAATCTCGCCTTTGTTCTTGCTGGATGAGTTCAGATCCTCGGCTCTGACTTGGCCAATTTCTATAGCTCGAGAGCTCTTTACTGGCTCGAGACTACCCCTTATCCCAGAATGCCCAGCATCAGCTGCCCAGATCTTGTTTGCCACTTTAGCTGCGAGGTTGTGTCAGTACTGGCTCAGGCTTAGTATAACTTTTTTCTCTATTTAAAGTCAAATATTTTCCTTGAAAATTTGATATATTTTTTTTCTCTATTATTGTAGTTTGTAAGTTTCTTTAGTTGTAAACCCCTTATCTCGTCCTTTACTGTGCTTTTTGTGCTGTGTTGGCCGTCGCCCCTTAGTCGCTAGGCCTTTTGTTGTTTCCTGAACTTGTTTAAATTAGAGAGTCCCCCCCCCCCCCCTTTAACGACAGCCATTTAAGTTAGAGGCTCTCCTTTAAGGTCTTTATTAATATAATTTTTAGTTTATTATTGTAGTGTGTCTTTTTGTGGTACTTCAGAATGTCTAAGGAAGTTAAAACCTCAGGGTTTAAAAAGTGTGACTCATGCTGTCAGAAGATGTCTCTGACAGATGGACACACTAGCTGTGTTTACTGCTTGGGGGAGCTGCACCTGCAGGACTCTTGCTCTATTTGTCATGCCTTTAGTCCAAGGGTCCTGCAGGAGTGGAAAAACAAGCTAATCCTCCATGGATTATTAAAACTGAATTCTCTGGCTAAAGTATCTCAGCCAGTGAAATCTTTGAAACCAGTCAAGCCGTCGGCTCCATGTTCGGAACCGACCTGTGAGCTTGACAAAGCAAGTGTGTCGGTGCCCTCTAGCACCGACAAGGCTACTCCTCTGTCAGCTCCAACTGTTACTTCAGAGCCATCTCAGAGCCACAAACAAGCTAGGTCTCCTTCGTTGGAGCCGATTCACTCGGTGTCACAATCACCCTTACTTCAAAGCAAAGCCAGTCATCGCTCATCTTCCCACTCCTCTCGATCCTCGAGGTTATCAGATCAGGATGTGGAGAGAATGGTCAGTAGGTTGCTGAAGTCACAGGCCCTTGCAAAAATGTTTTTGAGCCCGTCTCAACAGGCTTTGGCTCTATCCGCTTCTATTTCGATTCCTCCTCCGACTATGCTTAGTTCGGAGCCGGAGTCCATGGACACTCCGATAGAGGTTCCTTTACCTTCGATGACATCCTCTTCGGCTCCAACATTGGCCCCAATTACCTCGGTTCTTCCTCCCATCAAGGTATCTGGGCGCTGAAGCTGTCTCATCGGCACTGAGGGGGGAAGTGGCATCGAACCCTTGTCCAACCCTGTTCTCCCTATCAGAGCATCGGATCAGTTGAGCTCTGCTCCCACATCGGCCTCGGAGTTGTTGCCCTCGGTGCAGAGTGGGATTCCTGTCTCTTCGGAGCGGGAGCCCTCTTTGTGTCGAGACCGTGACACCTTTGAGGTCATGCGGAGAGTGCTGTCCCCACAGACTGTTGGTCCCATTGGCCCCATCCCCCTCGGTGCATGTGACAACCTCTGTTTCTCCTCCAGCCCCAAAGCGTAGGAAACCTATGCCCCAGGATACCCCATTGAGTGAACCCTCTTCTTCCGAAACCTCCCCAGAGCATTCTGAGCAGGCTTTCTGGAAGAAAAAGTGCAAGAGGAATTACCAAGATTCCCCTGAGTCTGTCACCTCAGATACAGACCTGGATGAATCAGAGGGGTCACACGGTCCCCCTCTGAATATGTTTCCTTTTCGGACATCCTCAAGATTCTTAGGCAGAGGTATAGCTGGACTTCCCCAGCTCCCTCCAAGGACGAGTCTGTATACCTGGACGCATTTGTTTCCCAACCTTCTACCTCCTGGGTGTCTCCGCCTTTTGATCCACTCATGTCTGTAGTGTCTCGAAAGGCTTGGTCAGCACCAGATTCCATGGAACCTGTCCCGAGGAGACCCAATAAATTTATCATAGCTGCCTAAGACAAACAATTCCTGACTACAGGTGTCCCAATTGATGCCATGGTGGTAGCAGCAGCCACAAAGAGAGAGTTAGCTGAAACCTCCTCATCTGTCCATCCACCGAATAAACATTCTTGTACGATGGACAGATATGGGAAGCAAATGTTTTCATCAGCGACCTTCTCCCTTAGGTCCCTGAACTATCTTTCCCATTTTTCTAGGTTTCAGAGGGATCTCCTAAAAGAGCTTGGAGATACCCTACAAGATCCCACAGATGAGGGAGCTTCAGCCAAGGTAGCTACCCAGCTGGTGACTCTAAATTTAGTAGTCAACTCCTCCATGAGGCTTATTTCATACACAGCCGATGGAGTGAGCAGAGCTGCAGGAACAGGAGTGGTTCTTAGCAGACATTCTTGGCTGCGGCTGTGTCAGTTTGTGGAACCTTTCAGAGCATCCTTCACCAATACCCCCTTTGATGGCTCCTCTCTCTTTGGGCCTCAGGTGAAAGACACGTGTATTATCATATAAAAATGGACAGACGGTCCAGGAGTTTTCTGCACTTCCGGCTAGGGGCCAGTCATTACCTATTCAGAGCTCTGCCCTTTGGTCTCACCACAGCCCCCAGTGTGTTCACCAAATGCATGGCAGTAGTCACGGCTCACCTGAGATGTCTAGGATTCTAGGTGTTTCCTTATCTGGACGGCTGGCTCCTCACTGCTGCCACCGAGGAGACCCAATAAATTTATCATAGCTGCCTAAGACAAACAATTCCTGACTACAGGTGTCCCAGTTGATGCCATGGTGGTAGCAGCAGCCACAAAGAGAGAGTTAGCTGAAACCTCCTCATCTGTCCATCCACCGAATAAACATTCTTGTACGATGGACAGATATGGGAAGCAAATGTTTTCATCAGCGACCTTCTCCCTTAGGTCCCTGAACTATCTTTCCAATTTTTCTAGGTTTCAGAGGGATCTCCTAAAAGAGCTTGGAGATACCCTACAAGATCCCACAGATGAGGGAGCTTCAGCCAAGGTAGCTACCCAGCTGGTGACTCTAAATTTAGTAGTCAACTCCTCCATGAGGCTTATTTCATACACAGCCGATGGAGTGAGCAGAGCTGCAGGAACAGGAGTGGTTCTTAGCAGACATTCTTGGCTGCGGCTGTGTCAGTTTGTGGAACCTTTCAGAGCATCCTTCACCAATACCCCCTTTGATGGCTCCTCTCTCTTTGGGCCTCAGGTGAAAGACATGTGTATTATCATATAAAAATGGACAGACGGTCCAGGAGTTTTCTGCACTTCCGGCTAGGGGCCAGTCATTACCTATTCAGAGCTCTGCCCTTTGGTCTTACCACAGCCCCCAGTGTGTTCACCAAATGCATGGCAGTAGTCACGGCTCACCTGAGATGTCTAGGATTCCAGGTGTTTCCTTATCTGGACGACTGGCTCCTCACTGCTGCCACCAGGCAACAACTTATAGAGGCACGAGATTACACCATCACATCCTGTGCTCAACTAGGCATCACAATAAACTTCAAAAAATCTGCCTTGTTGCCCTGTCAATCTATTACATACATAGGAGCAGAGCTAGACACAAGAAAAATGATTGTAAAATTGCCTCAGGAAAGAGGTTCCATTATTCGAAAACAGGTGTCACTTCTCCTGAGTAGCAAAATAATTCAAGTCAAATATGTCCTTCAAGCTCTAGGTTCCATGGCAGCAGCCATTCTTCTAGTTCTCTTAGCACACTTTCACATGAGAATCCTTCAGTGGTTTCTTTTCACGCAATGGTCCTTCCAGGAATTACCCATGTCTCACATGATGCTAATTATGGAATCTTGCAAAAGACACCTTTCCTGGTGGATGGTCTACCCACTAGTTACTCAGGGCAGACCTTTCATGGAATCCCATCCTGTCACCACAGTGACCACGGACGCTTCCCTGATAGGGTGGGGGGAGCATTATCTAGGGAAGACAGTCCAAGGCACTTGGCAACCTCACGAGTACCACTTGCACATCAACGTCCTGGAGATGAGAGCAGTGCTCCTAGCATTGCAAGCTCTTCAAGACTCTCCCCTGCTTGGGAATATTGCAATACAGACGGACAACATGTCAGTGGTATAGTACATCATCAAACAAGGAGGAACCAGGTCTTACCCCTTGTGCTGAGAGGACCTCAGACTGTGGAAATGGGCGATTTCCTACCAACATTTTCTGGCACAATGCATATCCCTGGGACATCCAACGTAATAGCAGACAGGCTCAGCAGAGCTATCCTCATGCCTCACGAGTGGTCTCTGAAACAGGAAATTGTGGATCTTATTTTCCACAAATGGGGCCAGACTTCCTGCGATCTCTTTGCCTCTCCCCTCAACAACAAATGCAGCAACTACTTCTCCCTTGTTCCTCCTCCACGTCAGACACCCAGGGATGCTCTAGTCCACGATTGGCCTCAGGGACTCCTTTATGCATTTCCCCCCTTTCCCCTAATTCCAAAAGTCATTCAGAAAGCAAAACCGTTGGCTTGCAAAATGATCCTCATTGCCTCCTATTGGCTTCAACAGATTTGGTTTCTGTTCCTTCACCCCCACCTTCTAGTCCAGCCTTGGATTCTGGACCCAGTACCGGACCTCTTGATTCATCAGTCAGGCAGGCTACACCAATCCCTCCAATCTCTCGAGCTCATAGCTTGGTTACTCCACTTCCAATCCTAGCCAGGCTCCCCCAATATTTCTCCAGCAGTGCGTGATATTATTGTTTCATCCCATAAGACAAATACAAGGAAAGTCTATGCTAACAAATGGAAAAGATTCTCTTACTGGGCCGAATCCAGGAATTTAGATCCTTTTACAGCTCCTGTATACGTGATTTTGGATTTCTTAGCAGAACTGTTTCATTCTGGTACAGCGGCTGCTACCATCAGAGTACAACTAGCTGCCATTTCAAATTTTCACGTCGGAGTTTCTAACTCTAGCATAATGTCTCACAAACTCTGTAAGGCCTTCATGAGAGGTACATCTCTACTTAGACCCCGAGTGAAAGAACCCCTTCCACCTTGGGATCTCAATTTGGTTCTGGCCTCCTTGATACTGCCACCCTTTGAACCAGCAGCATCATGTTCCTTGAAATGTATCTCTTGGAAAACTCTCTTCCTATTTGCTAGTACTTCTGTCAGATGTGTTTCAGAACTTCATGCACTATGTGTTCACCCTGCATACCTAGTTCTTCACAAAGATAGAGTTTCTCTGAGAACCAACCCATCTTTTCTACCTAAAGTTTGTTCAGAACACAATTTGATTCAATCCATTGAACTTCCTGTCTTTTTCCCTAATCATTCCAACAAGGCAGAATACAGATTACACCAACTGGATGTGCATAGACAACAGCGTTTCTATCTCCATAGAACTAAAGAGATGAGACAATCGGATCAGTTGTTCCTTTCATTTGCTAACAACAAACAAGGCCTTCCAGTTTCTAAAATAACATTGTCAAAATGGTTATCAGACACCATAGCCCATATCTACCATTTGCGACAAAAAGATCTTCCAGCAAAACCCAAAGGTCATTCAACCAGATCAGTAGCTACTTCGGTAGCATTTCAGTCTAGATTGCCCATAGATTCAATTTGTGCACCAGCTACTTGGGCAGATCCTCATACATTCATTTCTTATTACAAAGTAGATGTGGTCTCCCGGGGCAGGGCTTCCTTTGGTTCCACAGGTCTGAAGAGTCTGTTCCAATGAGCCACCCAGGATTGAGGTGCTAGGGAAGCTGTCCCATCCAGCAAGAATGAAAGTGAAATTGGACAACTTAACATAAAGAAGTTATGTACCTACCATAATGTTCCATGTTAGTTGTCCTTCATCTCGCCTTCCTTCTTGCGTCCCTCCCTCCTTCCCCCTTCCTCGAGGATTGAGAGGAGTTTCTCAATGGTGTCACTGGCTAATTTGTTTTGTTATTAGTTGCTTCCCAAGCAAACCATGACAATTAACTGTATATCCAGGTTTATTAATGGATTATCTTGTATAATTATGTCTAGTGTGAGCTATCTCAGATTAGATCTGGGTAGCTGACGCCAGGCATTCTGGGATAAGGGGTAGCCTTGAGCCAGTAAAGAGCTCTTGAGCTATAGTAAGTGGCCAAGTCAGAGCCGAGGATCGGCTGTGAACCCATCCAGCAAGAAGGAAGGCGAGATGAAGGACAACTAATATGGAACGTTATGGTAGGTACATAACTTCTTTTTAACAAAGATCGCTTTCTTCCTTCTAAACTTTTTCAGGTCTGTGTACAAGAACCCTAAAAACTATCTATAAAAATAGGTTTACCTTTACATGTGCGTAACGCATATGTTTGAAAGCCGAAAGGTCGAAAGTAGGTTTTCAAGATTGCAAAATCTTGAAAAAAAAAATGCATCGAATGTGCAATGAGTGAATGTCACTATGCATTCGCTCATTGCAGATTCGCCATTGTGGGTGTGGATTGCACTGTAGTGGGGATCGGGAAATGGTCCCTTTCCCCACTGAATTGCAATCTAGGAGTTAGAATATTAAAGTAGGGGGTGTGTGAGGGGCGCAGGGGGGCTTGCCTTGCATTACAATATGTATTCAAACTTGTAGTTCGAAAATCAGCGAATCTGCTTTTCAGTTTGCTGTTTTTTGAACTATGGTGACATTCAAAGTTTCACTTTCGCACTTTTGGTTCGCCCAACTGCGCGATCTTAGAATTGATTTTCGGCTTTTCAAAGATAAACCATAAAATATTATTCTATAATTAGTCAGTATTGTTATTACATATCATTTTGAATAAAGTGGAAAAAAGAGAACCAGAAAAAGAAAAAATAATAATAAGAAATCTATGATGATGGGACCAAAATATACACTTAAAGGAGTACCGCACCCACACTCAAAAAACATATTTAAAACATCATGGCATGATGTTTCCTACACTTTAACAGCACTCTGGGGTTATTTACAGGATTTTAAATATTTTTATATGTAATTACAGACTCTGACCACCTGGAGTACAGCATATTGACGTGGTTTGGATAAATCAGGTTGCCACTCAGTATCCCACAAGTCATTGTTTTGTTCAGAAATGTTACATCATGCAGGCCTGCATTTGCCTAAAGCTCTTGTCATTTCAAAGATGTTGCATGCATATAAAGTTCTTAGTAAAATAGAATAGTTAAAGTAACATTCCTTGCTGTTGAATGACTACTTAAAACTGAAACAGTGCAAATGTCACAGAACACACAGAAAGTGCTGTTTACTGCTGCCTTTTTTCTAATTTAGTTTAAATGGCACTAATTTGTGAGACAATGAATTCCAGTTCTTTTACTTCAACCCTCCCCCGCAACACCTAGCTTCCCTGGCTGTCAAAGTCCTGAGGGTAATTTGACTTTGTAATTTCATTGACTGGCAGATCTCAGCAGGGTGCTTGACTCATGCAAGTGAATCTTTGCTCTAGCATTTCTTTTGTTACAGGGGACATTTTTTATTGCTGCACTGTAGCCAAGGCCTTACTTTACTGCATTAGCATCCAGTTAGTATAGCAACTTCTGTAACATCTTCCACCAGGGAGCTAAATAAAACTTAAAATATTAAACCATTTTAGATCTTTATTAGTTTAAGTCTCTAAGGTATCACTTCATGCTTCCACCTTGCTAAAAATGATTTACATGTGCAAAGTGTGTTTGGTATTCAGTGTTTGCCTACATATTTTTTTTACTGCACTGGTTGGTTTGCAAAAACACTTTTGCAGTGTTTCCTTGGATTTGTCTTTGTACATACAAACCACATTGCTATATTTTCCCCTTCTTTTTTCGTGTCTCCAGAAGTCACTTCTGACAAAATAATTTTTTTTTAATAAAGGATATCAAGGTTAATTTACCTTGAATCAGATAATGGATCACACTGGAAAGAATCACTGTAGAAATATTTGTGCTTGGACTAAATCCCTTACTAAATATTTGCCAGACTACAGTTGAATTGGTGCTATGGCTTTAATTATCCACCATTACATACCAGTTTTTCAGTGTAGTGACAACCTGCCTTGCCCATATACCTTTAGACATGAATATGCATCTACTCCTGTTCATGTATGTGAATTCATCTTCATACTTACGGTGTTGAAGCTACACTGAATTCTAGGTGCTTGATCAGGTTTCACATGGGGCTTGGTTAAAGCTACTCTCAGGTTAAGCCACTATGAATATGTTGCACTGCCACCTCTGATACGAGGGTAATTTAATTTTTTTACCCGCACTGCACACTAGCGGTATCCGATGCAAATACAAGAGAAGTATGCAAGCTATAGACCAAGTATCAATTGCCATGCAGAATGTACAACTAAAGCTTACCAAATGTCTGTGTTTCAAAACATCGCTGTTACTACACTACTACTGAATCAAAGGAACATATTGAAATGTAACAACCTGTTATCAGATGTAATTAAGATTTTTTCCGGTGGTAAGTATTTTCCATGATTCTCTGGCTTTTGGTTTCATTCACTTAACTGGCTACCTGTAGGTTTGCTCTTTCTTAGCAAGTTGCAGTTAATATTTTATCCCTTTGTTTACCTGTTAGTTTGAATGGGCACACTATGAATGTTTCCAGCTGTAGTCCCTTAACTGTTGCCTTGCATATCTTGCATAATGCAGATATGACTTCTCCATTGCAATGTTCAGTTCCTATATCAGACAGTATCAAAATGTTTGATTTAAAGTTTCGTACCTTACTATTTTCGGGACAGCAATCAAATATCTTCACCCCCTGTAAAATACAGCAGCTACCACTCATTTCTCATGTTCATCCATTCTTGAGCTAGCATTATCCACATCATAGTGCCATTTGACATCCCAATTTGCCTGTTATTGTGCAATACCTGTCCATACAGGATAAGATTAATGCATACACCTAACTATATAGCAGCATTCAAAAATCAGTACTTACATGATGTATTCATATGCTGGCTTTTGGTTACAATGTGCATATGGAGCAAATACTGCATATTGCACTATTGTGACAAGCCTCTGTACCACTTCACGGTAGCCAGCCTCACAGAGGTCCACTCGCACCACAACATTACTTGCAGCTGCAGTCAAATCCACTCATCTCACCACTTTCATAACACTCCTGCAGCTATGCATGCTACCCCAAACATGCCTCCTCTTGCCATTTATGCATTCTGTTAATCTCACTTCTGTCCAGAAAGACCAGTCCCTACAACTGCAGCTGCCAAACAAGTGCCACTACACTGCACCACTTCACGTTAGCCAGCCTCAGACCTCCACTCACCACAACATTACACACATGGTCCACCACAGTTAATGTGATATTACTTCTCACCAACAGTTTAGCATAGTTTCTCCAACTAATGACCTCAGTACAACACAACCACCAGGTCTATACCAAAAT